>NW_026610679.1:0-112500 GCF_029499605.1 Hyla sarda
TCCTCTACACCCCTCTGTCACCCATGTACACTCCTCTACACCCCTCTATCACCCATGTACACTCCTCTACACCCCTCTCTGTCACCCATGTACACTCTTCTACACCCCTCTGTCACCAATGTACACTCCTCTACACCCCTCTGTCACCCATGTACACTCCTCTACACCCCTCTCTGTCACCCATGTACACTCCTCTACACCCCTCTGTCACCCATGTACACTCCTCTACACCCCTCTCTGTCACCCATGTACACTCCTCTACACCCCTCTGTTACCCATGTACACTCCTTTACACCCCTCTGTCACCCATGTACACTCCTCTACACCCCTCTGTCACCCATGTACACTCCTCTACCACCCATGTATACTCCTCTACACCCCTCTGTCACCCATGTACCTTCCTCTACACCTCTCTGTCACCCATGTACACTCCTCTACACCCCTCTCTGTCACCCATGTACACTCTTCTACACCCCTCTCTGTCACCCATGTACACTCCTCTACACCCCTCTGTTACCCATGTACACTCCTTTACACCCCTCTTTCACCCATGTACACTCCTCTATACCCCTCTGTCACCCATGTACACTCCTCTACACCCCTCTCTGTCACCCATGTACACTCCTCTACACCCCTCTGTTACCCATGTACACTCCTTTACACCCCTCTTTCACCCATGTATACTCCTCTATACCCCTCTGTCACCCATGTACACTCCTCTATACCCCTCTGTCACCCATGTACACTCCTCTACACCCCTCTCTGTCACCCATGTACACTCCTCTATACCCCTCTGCCACCCATGTACACTCCTCTATACTCCATTGTCACCCATGTACACTCCTCTACACCCTTCAGTCACCCATGTACACTCCTCTGCACCCCTCTCTGTCACCCATGTACACTCCTCTATACCCCTCTGTCACCCATGTACACTCCTCTATACCCCTCTGTCACTCATGTACACTCCTCTATATCCCTCTGTCACCCAGGTACACTCCTCTACACCCCTCTGTCACCCATGTACACTCCTCTGTACCCATCTATCACACATGTACACTCCTCTACACCCCTCTGTCACCCATGTACACTCCTCTACACCCACCTGCCACCCATGTACACTCCTCTACACCCCTCTGTCACCCATGTACACTCCTCTACACCCCTCTGCCACCCATGTACACTCCTCTACACCCCTCTGTCACCCATGTACACTCCTCTACACCCCTCTGCCACCCATGTACACTCCTCTACACCCCTCTGTCAACCATGTACACTCCTCTACACCCCTCTGTCACCCATGTACACTCCTTTACACCCCTCTGTCACCCATGTACACGCCTATATACCCCTCTGTCACCCATGTACACTCCTCTATACCCCTCTGTCACCCATGTACACTCCTCTACACCCCCTCTGTCACCCATGTACACTCCTCTACACCCCTCTGTCACCCATGTACACCCCTCTGTCACCCATGTACACTCCTCTACACCCCTCTCTGTCACCCATGTACACTCCTCTACACCCCTCTGTCACCCATGTACACTCCTCTACACCCCTCTGTCACCCATGTACACTCCTCTATACCCCTCTGTCACCCATGTACACTCCTCTATACCCCTCTGTCACCCATGTACACTCCTCTACACCCCCCTTTCATCCATGTACACTCCTCTACACCCCTCTCTGTCACCCATGTACACTCCTCTACACCCCTCTGTCACCCATGTACACTCCTCTACCACCCATGTATACTCCTCTACACCCCTCTGTCACCCATGTACACTCCTCTACACCCTCTATCACCCATGTACACCCCTCTACACCCCTCTTTCATCCATGTACACTCCTCTACACCCCTCTGTCACCCATGTACACTCCTCTACACCCCTCTGTTACCCATGTACACTCCTCTACACCCCTCTGTTACCCATGTACACTCCTCTACACCCCTCTGTCACCCATGTACACTCCTCTACACCCCTCTGTCACCCATGTATACTCCTCTATACCCCTCTGTCACCCATGTACACTCCCCTATACCCCTCTGTCACCCATGTACACTCCTCTACACCCCTCTGTCACCCATGTACACTCCTCTACACCCCTCTGTTACCCATGTACACTCCTCTACAACCCTCTCTGTCACCCATGTACACTCTTCTACACCCCTCTGTCACCCATGTACACTCCTCTACACCCCTCTGTCACCCATGTACACTCCTCTACACCCCTCTGTCACCCATGTACACTCCTCTACACCCCTCTCTGTCACCCATGTACACTCCTCTACACCCCTCTGTCACCCATGTACACTCCTCTACACCCCTCTCTGTCACCCATGTACACTCCTCTACACCCCTCTGTCACCCATGTACACTCCTTTACACCCCTCTGTCACCCATGTACACTCCTCTATACCCCTCTGTCACCCATGTACACTCCTCTACACCTCTCTGTCACCCATGTACACTCCTCTATACCCCTCTGTCACCCATGTACACTCCTCTATACCCCTCTGTCACCCATGTACACTCCTCTATATCCCTCTGTCACCCAGGTACACTCCTCTACACCCCTCTGTCACCCATGTACACTCCTCTACACCCCTCTGTCACCCATGTACACTCCTCTATACCCATCTATCACACATGTACACTCCTCTACACCCCTCTGTCACCCACGTACACTCCTCTACACCCACCTGCCACCCATGTACACTCCTCTACACCCCTCTGTCACCCATGTACACTCCTCTACACGCCTCTGCCACCCATGTACACTCCTCTACACCCCTCTGTCACCCATGTATACTCCTCTACACCCCTCTCTGTCACCCGTGTACACTCCTCTGCACCCCTCTGCCACCCATGTACACTCCTCTACACCCCTCTGTCCACTCCTCTACACCCCTCTGTCAACCATGTACACTCCTCTACACCCCTCTGTCACCCATGTACACTCCTCTACACCCCTCTGTCCACTCCTCTACACCCCTCTGTCAACCATGTACACTCCTCTACACCGCTCTGTCACCCATGTACACTCCTCTACACCCCTCTGTCCACTCCTCTACACCCCTCTGTCAACCATGTACACTCCTCTACACCCCTCTGTCACCCATGTACACTCCTCTACACCCCTCTGTCACCCATGTACACTCCGATATACCCCTCTGTCACCCATGTATACTCCTCTATACCCCTCTGTCACCCATGTACACTCCTCTACACCCCCTCTGTCACCCATGTACACTCCTCTACACCCCTCTGTCACCCATGTACACTCCTCTACACCCCTCTGTCACCCATGTACACTACTCTACACCCCTCTTTCACCCATGTACACTCCTCTACACCCCTCTGCCACCCATGTACACTCCTCTACACCCCTCTGTCACCCATGTACACTCCTCTACACCCCTCTGTCACCCATGTACACTCCTCTATACCCCTCTGTCACCCATGTACACTCCTCTACACCCCCCTTTCATCCATGTACACTCCTCTACACCCCTCTGTCACCCATGTACACTCCTCTACACCCCTCTGTCACCCATGTACACTCCTCTACACCCCTCTGTCACCCATGTACACTCCTCTACACCCTCTATCACCCATGTACACTCCTCTACACCCCTCTTTCATCCATGTACACTCCTCTACACCCCTCTGTCACCCATGTACACTCCTCTACACCCCTCTGTTACCCATGTACACTCCTCTACACCCCTCTGTCACCCATGTACACTCCCCTACACCCCTCTGTTACCCATGTACACTCCTCTACACCCCTCTGTCACCCATGTACACTCCTCTACACCCCTCTGTCACCCATGTATACTCCTCTATACCCCTCTGTCACCCATGTACACTCCCCTATACCCCTCTGTCATCCATGTACACTCCTCTACACCCCTCTGTCACCCATGTACACTTCTCTACACCCCTCTGTCACCCATGTACACTCCTCTACACCCCTCTGTCACCCATGTACACCCCTCTACACCCCTCTGTCACTCATGTACACTCCTCTACACCCTTCTGTCACCCATGTACTCTCCACTGCCACCTGTGTACACTATTCTACACCCCTCTGTCACCCATGTACACTCCTCTACAACTCTCTGTCACCCATGTACACTCCTCTACACCCCTCTGTCACCCATGTACACTCCTCTACACCCTCTATCACCCATGTACACTCCTCTATACCCATCTGTCACCCATGTACACCCCTCTGTCACCCATGTACAATCCTCTACACCCCTCTGTCACCCATGTACACTCCTCTACACCCCTCTGTCACCCATGTACACCCCTCTGTCACCCATGTACACTCCTCTACACCCCTCTGTCACCCATGTACACTCCTCTACACCCCTCTGTCACCCATGTACACTCCTCTACACCTCTCTGTCACCCATGTACACTCCTCTACACCCCTCTGTCACCCATGTACACTCCTCTACACCCCCTCTGTCACCCATGTCTACTCCTCTACCACCCATGTATACTCCTCTACACCCCTCTGTCACCCATGTACACTCCTCTACACCCTCTATCACCCATGTACACTTCTCTACACCCCTCTTTCATCCATGTACACTCCTCTACACCCCTCTGTCACCCATGTACACTCCTCTACACCCCTCTGTCACCCATGTACACTCCTCTACACCCCTCTGTCACCCATGTACACTCCTCTACACCCCTCTGTCACCCATGTACACTCCTCTACACCCCTCTGTCCACTCCTCTACACCCCTCTGTCAACCATGTACACTCCTCTACACCGCTCTGTCACCCATGTACACTCCTATACACCCCTCTGTCACCCATGTACACTCCTCTATACCCATCTGTCACCCATGTACACTCCTCTACACCTCTATGTCACCCATGTACACTCCTCTGTCACCCATGTACACTTCTCTACACCCCTCTGTCACACATGTACACTCCTCTACACCCCTCTGTCACCCATGTACACTCCTCTACACCCCTCTGTCCACTCCTCTACACCCCTCTGTCAACCATGTACACTCCTCTACACCCCTCTGTCACCCATGTACACTCCTCTACACCCCTCTGTCACCCATGTACACTCCGATATACCCCTCTGTCACCCATGTATACTCCTCTATACCCCTCTGTCACCCATGTACACTCCTCTACACCCCCTCTGTCACCCATGTACACTCCTCTACACCCCTCTGTCACCCATGTACACTCCTCTACACCCCTCTGTCACCCATGTACACTACTCTACACCCCTCTTTCACCCATGTACACTCCTCTACACCCCTCTGCCACCCATGTACACTCCTCTACACCCCTCTGTCACCCATGTACACTCCTCTACACCCCTCTGTCACCCATGTACACTCCTCTATACCCCTCTGTCACCCATGTACACTCCTCTACACCCCCCTTTCATCCATGTACACTCCTCTACACCCCTCTGTCACCCATGTACACTCCTCTACACCCCTCTGTCACCCATGTACACTCCTCTACACCCCTCTGTCACCCATGTACACTCCTCTACACCCTCTATCACCCATGTACACTCCTCTACACTCCTCTTTCATCCATGTACACTCCTCTACACCCCTCTGTCACCCATGTACACTCCTCTACACCCCTCTGTTACCCATGTACACTCCTCTACACCCCTCTGTTACCCATGTACACTCCTCTACACCCCTCTGTCACCCATGTACACTCCTCTACACCCCTCTGTCACCCATGTATACTCCTCTATACCCCTCTGTCACCCATGTACACTCCCCTATACCCCTCTGTCATCCATGTACACTCCTCTACACCCCTCTGTCACCCATGTACACTTCTCTACACCCCTCTGTCACCCATGTACACTCCTCTACACCCCTCTGTCACCCATGTACACCCCTCTACACCCCTCTGTCACTCATGTACACTCCTCTACACCCTTCTGTCACCCATGTACTCTCCACTGCCACCTGTGTACACTATTCTACACCCCTCTGTCACCCATGTACACTCCTCTACACCTCTCTGTCACCCATGTACACTCCTCTACACCCCTCTGTCACCCATGTACACTCCTCTACACCCTCTATCACCCATGTACACTCCTCTATACCCATCTGTCACCCATGTACACCCCTCTGTCACCCATGTACAATCCTCTACACCCCTCTGTCACCCATGTACACTCCTCTACACCCTCTGTCACCCATGTACACCCCTCTGTCACCCATGTACACTCCTCTACACCCCTCTGTCACCCATGTACACTCCTCTACACCCCTCTGTCACCCATGTACACTCCTCTACACCTCTCTGTCACCCATGTACACTCCTCTACACCCCTCTGTCACCCATGTACACTCCTCTACACCCCCTCTGTCACCCATGTCTACTCCTCTACCACCCATGTATACTCCTCTACACCCCTCTGTCACCCATGTACACTCCTCTACACCCTCTATCACCCATGTACACTCCTCTACACCCCTCTTTCATCCATGTACACTCCTCTACACCCCTCTGTCACCCATGTACACTCCTCTACACCCCTCTGTCACCCATGTACACTCCTCTACACCCCTCTGTCACCCATGTACACTCCTCTATACCCCTCTTTCATCCATGTACACTCCTCTACACCCCTCTGTCACCCGTGTACACTCCTGTACACCCCCTCTGTCACCCATGTACACTCCTCTACACCCCTCTGTCACCCATGTACACTCCTCTACACCCCTCTGTCACCCATGTACACTCCTCTACCACCCATGTATACTCCTCTACACCCCTCTGTCACCCATGTACCCTCCTCTACACCTCTCTGTCACCCATGTACACCCCTCTACACCCCTCTGTCACACATGTACACTCCTCTACACCCCTCTGTCACCCATGTACACTCCTCTACACCCCCTCTGTCACCCATGTAAACTCCTCTACACTCCTCTTTCATCCATGTACACTCCTCTACACCCCTCTGTCACCCATGTACTCTCCTCTACACCCCTCTGTTACCCATGTACACTCCTCTATACCCCTCTGTCATCCACGTACACTCCTCTACACCCCTCTCTCACCCATGTATACTCCTCTATACCCCTCTGTCACCCATGTACACTCCTCTATACCCCTCTGTCACCCATGTACACTCCTCTATACCCATCTGTCACCCATGTACACTCCTCTACACCTCTATGTCACCCATGTACACTCCTCTGTCACCCATGTACACTTCTCTACACCCCTCTGTCACACATGTACACTCCTCTACACCCCTCTGTCACCCATGTACACTCCTCTACACCCCTCTGTCACCCATGTACACTCCTCTACACCCCTCTGTCACCCATGTATACTCCTCTATACCCATCTGTCACCCATGTACACTCCTCTACACCCCTCTGTCACCCATGTACACTCCTATACACCCCTCTGTCACCCATGTACACTCCTCTACACCCCTCTGTCACCCATGTATACTCCTCTATTCCCCTGTCAACCATGTACACTCCTCTACACCCCTCTGTCACCCATGTATACTCCTCCATACCCCTCTGTCACCCATGTACACTCCTCTACACCCCTCTGTCACCCATGTACTCTCTTCTATACCCCTCTCTCACCAATGTACACCCCTCTATACCCCTCTGTCACCCATGTACCCTCCTCTACACCCCTCTGTCACCCATGTACACTCCTCTACACCCCTCTGTCACCCATGTACACTCCTCTACACCCCTCTGTCACCCATGTACACTCCTCTATACCCCTCTGTCACCCATGTACACTCCTCTACACCCCTCTGTCACCCATGTACACTCCTCTACACCCCCTCTGTCACCCATGTACACTCCTCTACACCCCTCTTTCATCCATGTACACTCCTCTATACCCCTCTGTCACCCATGTATACTCCTCTATACCCCTCTGTCTACCATGTACACTCCTCTATACCCCTCTATTACCCATGTACACTCCTCTATACCCATCTTTCACCCATGTACACTTCTCTACACCCCTCTGTCACACATGTACACCCCTCTGTCACCCATGTACACTCCTCTACACCCCTCTGTCACCCATGTACACCCCTCTGTCACCCATGAACCCTCCACTGCCCCCCGTGTACACTCCTCTACACCCCTCTGTCACCCATGTACACTCCTCTACACCCCTCTGTCACCCATGTACACTCCTCTACACCCCTCTGTCACCCATGTACACTCCTCTACACCCCTCTGTCACCCATGTACACTCCTCTACACCCCTCTGTCACCCATGTACACTCCTCTATACCCCTCTTTCATCCATGTACACTCCTCTACACCCCTCTGTCACCCGTGTACACTCCTGTACACCCCCTCTGTCACCCATGTACACTCCTCTACACCCCTCTGTCACCCATGTACACTCCTCTACACCCCTCTGTCACCCATGTACACTCCTCTACCACCCATGTATACTCCTCTACACCCCTCTGTCACCCATGTACCCTCCTCTACACCTCTCTGTCACCCATGTACACCCCTCTACACCCCTCTGTCACCCATGTACACTCCTCTACACCCCTCTGTCACCCATGTACACTCCTCTACACCCCCTCTGTCACCCATGTACACTCCTCTACACTCCTCTTTCATCCATGTACACTCCTCTACACCCCTCTGTCACCCATGTACTCTCCTCTACACCCCTCTGTTACCCATGTACACTCCTCTATACCCCTCTGTCATCCATGTACACTCCTCTACACCCCTCTCTCACCCATGTATACTCCTCTATACCCCTCTGTCACCCATGTACACTCCTCTATACCCCTCTGTCACCCATGTACACTCCTCTATACCCATCTGTCACCCATGTACACTCCTCTACACCTCTATGTCACCCATGTACACTCCTCTGTCACCCATGTACACTTCTCTACACCCCTCTGTCACACATGTACACTCCTCTACACCCCTCTGTCACCCATGTACACTCCTCTACACCCCTCTGTCACCCATGTACACTCCTCTACACCCCTCTGTCACCCATGTATACTCCTCTATACCCATCTGTCACCCATGTACACTCCTCTACACCCCTCTGTCACCCATGTACACTCCTATACACCCCTCTGTCACCCATGTACACTCCTCTACACCCCTCTGTCACCCATGTATACTCCTCTATTCCCCTGTCAACCATGTACACTCCTCTACACCCCTCTGTCACCCATGTATACTCCTCCATACCCCTCTGTCACCCATGTACACTCCTCTACACCCCTCTGTCACCCATGTACTCTCTTCTATACCCCTCTCTCACCAATGTACACTCCTCTACACCCCTCTGTCACCTCTGTACACTCCTCTACACCCCTCTGTCACCCATGTACACTCCTCTACACTCCTCTGTCACCCATGTATACCCCTCTATACCCCTCTGTCACCCATGTACCCTCCTCTACACCCCTCTGTCACCCATGTACACTCCTCTACACCCCTCTGTCACCCATGTACACTCCTCTACACCCCTCTGTCACCCATGTACACTCCTCTATACCCCTCTGTCACCCATGTACACTCCTCTACACCCCTCTGTCACCCATGTACACTCCTCTACACCCCCTCTGTCACCCATGTACACTCCTCTACACTCCTCTTTCATCCATGTACACTCCTCTACACCCCTCTTTCATCCATGTACACTCCTCTATACCCCTCTGTCACCCATGTATACTCCTCTATACCCCTCTGTCTACCATGTACACTCCTCTATACCCCTCTATTACCCATGTACACTCCTCTATACCCATCTTTCACCCATGTACACTTCTCTACACCCCTCTGTCACACATGTACACCCCTCTGTCACCCATGTACACTCCTCTACACTCCTCTGTCACCCATGAACCCTCCACTGCCCCCCGTGTACACTCCTCTACACCCCTCTGTCACCCATGTACACTCCTCTACACCCCTCTGTCACCCATGTACACTCCTCTACACCCCTCTGTCACCCATGTACACTCCTCTATACCCTTCTGTCACCCATGTACATTCCTCTATACCCCTCTGTCACCCATGTACACTCCTCTATACCCCTCTCTCACCAATGTACACTCCTCTATACCCCTCTGTCACCCATGTACACCCCTCTACACCCCTCTGTCACCCATGTACACTCCTCTACACCCCTCTGTCACCCATGTGCACTCATCTACACCCCTCTGTCACCCATGTGCACTCATCTACACCCCTCTGTCACCAATGTACACTCCTCTACACCTCTCTGTCACCCATGTACACTCCTCTACACCTCTCTGTCACCCATGTACACTCCTCTACACCCCTCTCTGTCACCCATGTACACTCCTCTACACCCCTCTGTCACCCATGTACACTCCTCTACACCCCACTCTGTCACCCATGTACACTCCTCTACACCCCTCTGTCACCCATGTACACTCCTCTACACCTCTCTGTCACCCATGTACACTCCTCTACACCCCTCTGTCACCCATGTATACTCCTCTACACCTCTCTGTCACCCATGTACACTCCTCTACACCCCTCTGTCACCCATGTACACTCCTCTATACCCATCTGTCACCCATGTACACTCCTCTACACCCCTCTGTCACTCATGTACACTCCTCTATACCCCTCTCTCATCCATGTACACTCCTCTACATCCCTCTGTCACCCATGTATACTCCTCTATACCCCTCTGTCACCCATGTACACTCCTCTACACCCCTCTGTCACCCATGTACACTCCTCTATACCCTTCTGTCACCCATGTACATTCCTCTATACCCCTCTGTCACCCATGTACACTCCTCTATACCCCTCTCTCACCAATGTACACTCCTCTATACCCCTCTGTCACCCATGTACACTCCTCTACACCCCTCTGTCACCCATGTACACCCCTCTACACCCCTCTGTCACCAATGTACACTCCTCTACACCTCTCTGTCACCCATGTACACTCCTCTATACCCCTCTCTGTCACCCATGTACACTCCTCTACACCCCTCTCTGTCACCCATGTACACTCCTCTACACCTCTCTGTCACCCATGTACACTCCTCTACACCTCTCTGTCACCCATGTACACTCCTCTACACCCCTCTCTGTCACCCATGTACACTCCTCTACACCTCTCTGTCACCCATGTACACTCCTCTACACCCCACTCTGTCACCCATGTACACTCCTCTACACCCCTCTCTCACCCATGTACACTTCTCTACACCCCTCTGTCACCCATGTACACTCCTCTACACCCCTCTGTCACCCATGTACACTCCTCTACACCTCTCTGTCACCCATGTACACTCCTCTACACCCCTCTGTCACCCATGTACACTCCTCTACACCCCTCTGTCACCCATGTACACTCCTCTACACCTCTCTGTCACCCATGTACACTCCTCTACACCCCTCTGTCACCCATGTACACCCCTCTGTCACCCATGTACACTCCTCTACACCCCTCTGTCACCCATGTACACTCCTCTACACCTCTCTGTCACCCATGTACACTCCTCTACACCCCTCTGTCACCCATGTACACTCCTCTACACCTCTCTGTCACCCATGTACACTCCTCTACACCCCTCTGTCACCCATGTACACTCCTCTATACCCATCTGTCACCCATGTACACTCCTCTACACCCCTCTGTCACCCATGTACACTCCTCTATACCCCTCTCTCATCCATGTACACTCCTCTACACCCCTCTGTCACCCATGTATACTCCTCTATACCCCTCTGTCACCCATGTACACTCCTCTACACCCCTCTGTCACCCATGTACACTCCTCTACCACCCATGTATACTCCTCTACACCCCTCTGTCACCCATGTACACTCCTCTACACCCTCTATCACCCATGTACACTCCTCTACACCCCCTCTGTCACCCATGTACACTCCTCTACACCCCTCTTTCATCCATGTACACTCCTCTACACCCCTCTGTCACCCATGTACACTCCTCTACACCCCTCTTTCACCCATGTACACTCCTCTACACCCCTCTGTCACCCATGTACACTCCTCTACACCCCTCTGTCACCCATGTACACTACTCTGTACCCATCTGTCACCCATGTACACTCCTCTACACCTCTATGTCACCCATGTACACTCCTCTATACCCATCTGTCACCCATGTACACTTCTCTACACCCCTCTGTCACACATGTACACCCCTCTGTTACCCATGTACACTCCTCTACACCCTCTATCACCCATGTACACCCCTCTGTCACCCATGTACACTCCTCTACACCCCTCTGTCACCCATGTACACCCCTCTGTCACCCATGAACCCTCCACTGCCACCCGTGTACACTCCTCAACACCCCTCTGTCACCCATGTACACTCCTCTACACCCTCTATCACCCATGTACACTCCTCTACACCCCTCTGTCACCCATGTACACTCCTCTACACCCCTCTGTCACCCATGTACACTCCTCTACACCCCTCTGTCACCCATGTACACTCCTCTACACCCCTCTCTCACCAATGTACACTCCTCTATACCCCTCTGTCACCCATGTACACTCCTCTATACCCATCTGTCACCCATGTACACTCCTCTATACCCCTCTCTCACCATTGTAAACTCCTCTATACCCCTCTGTCACCCATGTACACTCCTCTACACCCCTCTGTCACCCATGTACACTCCTCTACACCCCTCTGTCACTCATGTATACTCCTCTATACCCATCTGTCACCCATGTACACTCCTCTATACCCATCTGTCACCCATGTACACTCCTCTACACCCCTCTGTACACCCATGTACACTCTTCTACACCCCTCTGTCACCCATGGAAAAAAAAAGTTTGGCGCCTAATAGGTTTGTTTTGCAGGTTTAACGGTGAAGAATTGTGGGTGGAAGAAATTGTCATGATGGCCCGGACCAAATGGGGAAGAGAAGGCAACGAAGCAATTTAGAGAAGACGTAATTGGTGAGTTGCTGTATAAAGCAGCACTTTAAACTACATACCCACTGATAAATAGATATAGTGCATTGTGTTTTTTTTTATCGCGTTTGGGAGGCCTCAGATATATTTTTGCCTAAGGCCTCAAAAAGTCTAGAGCCGCCTCTGCCTCACACCGGCATTATATGAAAAAATTTTAAAAAAGGGGGAAGTTGGTCCGGCCCTTCTAGCCCGATACAGGGCTAAATCTATGAAGAATTCATCTGCCCGGTGCCCGGAACTACATGTACCGGGCGTCGAGTGATAGGATTTTCACACCCCTGTAGATAGATATGAGATAGATAGATATGAGATAGATAGATAGATAGATATGAGATAGATATATATAAGATAGATAGAGAGATTGTTACGATTCGGCAGGTTGGATGTGGATCCTCTGTGTCAGCGAGGGATTGGCGTGGACCGTGTCGGCAGACCGGTTCTAGAGTTGCTACTGGTTTTCACCAGAGCCCGCCGCAAAGCGGGATGGTCTTGCTGCGGCGGTAGCAACCAGGTCGTATCCACCTGCAACGGCTCAACCTCGCTGACTGCTGAGAAGGCGTGGGACAGAAGGACTAGACAGAGGCAAGGTCAGACGTAGCAGAAGGTCGGGGCAGGCGGCAAGGATCGTAGTCAATGAGGATAGCAGGAGATCTGGAACACAGGCTTTGGACAACACTAAACGCTTTCACTGGCACAAGGCAACAAGATCCGGCAAAGAAGTGCAGGGAAAGTGAGGTAATATGGACAGGGAGCAGGTGGAGGCTAATTAGACTGATTGGGCCAGGCACCAATCACTGGTGCACTGGCCCTTTAACTCTTAGAGAGCTGGCGCTAAGGAGCGGAGCCGCGTGCCAGGACATGACAGCCGGGGGCCGGGACAGGTGAGCGCTATGTGAATCGCATCCCCGCCGGCAATGTCAGTGCAGCGCTCCCGGTCAGCGGGTCTGACCGGGGCGCTGCAGAGAGAGGGACGCCGCGAGCGCTCTGGGGAGGAGCAGGGACCCGGAGCGCTCGGCGTAACAGAGATAGATAAATAGATAGATACCAGAAATAAATCCAACAGCACTCACGGGTTCAAGTGAAAAAACACAACGGTGTTTATTTAAACCATGTTCAGATGCAACGTTTCAGTGATATCCGCCCCCTTTTTCAAGCATGGATATTATGGATATCACTGAAACGTTGCATCTGAACATGGTTTAAATAAACACCGTTGTGTTTTTTCACTTGAACCCGTGAGTGCTGTTGGATTTATTGTTGGAATTTATGGAAGTGGTCTGCGACTGGGACCACGTTTTCTTCCTATTGCACCCAGATTACTACTTAGAGACATACAGTGGTTGTGCTGTCCTCCGCCATTTGGGAATAAATAGATAGATATGAGATAGATAGATAAATCCAAAGAAGCAGCAGCACACAAAGTATACGGTGCAAAAAAGTTTGTGGTTTTATTGCATCAGTGCAAACAGAGCAACGTTTCTGCGACCTCCT
Organism: Hyla sarda; assembly: GCF_029499605.1. Classification (NCBI taxonomy): domain Eukaryota; kingdom Metazoa; phylum Chordata; class Amphibia; order Anura; family Hylidae; genus Hyla; species Hyla sarda. The sequence goes on from NW_026610679.1 coordinate 14,507, forward strand.
CGTCGCCTTTCTCAAGCTGAACTAAGTGACCGCTCAGTGCAGTTTAAGTACATTCAGTAATTACAACAATTGTTGACATGAGTGTGAATATAGGGCATGACATAGTATACAACAGAGCGTCATACATTGGTGATTCCTCCCAGTGCAGGTGGATGTGGGCGGATACTTGAGATCTACGTCATTTAAGTATATACATAATGTACAGAGTTATAATAGGCACTTACCCAACAGAGCATATCGCGGACTGTGACACGTTGAATGAGCGGGGCAAAAACGTAACTGCGCAGGTCAGAGCAGAACTGCCAATCAGAGGCAGGCTGTGCTGATCGCGTGCATCCAATCGCATTCTATGCAATGCTGACATGCGCACTCCTGAAAAGACGCTATGTGCGCCATCTTGCTAAAGGGAAAAGCATCACATACAGCCCATAGCATCTCGCGCATGCGCAACGCTATGTCAGTATATCGCTATTATCAATATTCCATAAATCAATAATCTAGCAGTGCGTAAAGGACAATTACTGCATTTCGGCAAACACTAATGGGCATTCCCGTGTTCTGTTTGCATGGGGCATAAAGCAGGTAGAGCTGGCATGGCTCATACCCTCCGGCCATATATGGGGCTACGGGTATATACATGCAAGTATGCGATAGGGAGCAGACTAACACCGGCTGGACAACCACTGACGCTGCACCTGACACAACCCCATATTCCTGCCCGTGACATAGTATCCTGCAGCCCCCAGAACAATGTGGATACCTCTATATAGTATTTGTTTTCAGTATTGCAGATAAAATGTCCTGCAGAGCTGGATGTGTAGATGCTTTAACATAATAAACATTTTTTTAGAGAAAAGGGAAAGTCTTGAAAGGAACAACTTGTTTTCCGGATCCAAAATTGACAAATGCTCTGTTGGTGGCTGTAAATATTATTTTCCATATATCTGAAAATTAGACAAAAAGAGACAGAAACATTAGAAGGGTCTGTTCATATCCAATCCACAGAGAGTAATATACACAGACTTCAAGGGCTGCATTAGAGGGCTATCTTTTAAATTCTGCATGAACACCATGCGGTCTCATCGTATTCAACCGGAATATCCATGGAAGTTCACATTTTATAACATAGTTATACGGTCCCCACCCCGTTTCGGGGGTGGAATATGGTCAATGACCATACATTTTAGTTCCCGTTCCTGGTGGTTGGTCTCAGTAAAATGTTTGGAGACCGGCAAGTCGAGTCGCTTTTTCCTGATAGTTTAGCGATGTTGGTTGAGACGAGTCCGAAGATCCAGACTCATCTCCCCGACAGAACGTTTCTGACAAGGGCGCCACAATAGGTAGATGACAAAGTCAGGTAACATGTAATTGTTTTGTCTGTGGGAGCACAAATTTAGGGCCTTTCTGCATGTGGCTGCAGTCTACGACTTGGAAGCATCTCTTGTTACTAACCGTCAGGTATTTTGGTTGTGTCTTTGGTTTTTCAGATATGTCTGTCCTGACAATTTTATCTTTTAAATTGGGAGCCCTACGGAAGGACATCAAGGGGGGTTCCTGAAACTCTTTCCCCTGGGAGTGTCCCTCCCTGACCAGATCCCAATATTTACGAACAATTGATGACATTTGATATGAGCAGTCGCTATAAATGGGAATAAATGGAATTCTACTGTTTGGAGTTGTACTATCAGTTTGTCTGTTTTGTTTTAGATAGATAGATAGATAGATAGATAGATAGATAGATAGATATGAGATAGATAGATATGAGATAGATAGATAGATATGAGATAGATAGATAGATAGATAGATAGATAGATAGATAGATATGAGATAGATATGAGATAGATAGATATGAGATAGATAGATAGATAGATAGATATGAGATAGATAGATAGATAGATATGAGAGATAGATAGATAGATAGATAGATATGAGATAGATATGAGATAGATAGATATGAGATAGATAGATATGAGATAGATAGATATGAGATAGATCAATATAAGATAGATATGAGATAGATATGAGATATATAGATAGATAGATATGAGATAGATAGATAGATATGAGAGATAGATATGAGATAGATAGATAGATATGAGAGATAGATATGAGATAGATAGATAGATAGGAGATAGATCGATAGATAGATAGATATGAGATAGATATGAGATAGATATAGATAGATAGATATGAGATAGATAGATATGAGATAGATAGATAGATATGAGATAGATCGATATAAGATAGATATGAGATAGATATGAGATAGATAGATAGATATGAGATAGATAGATAGATATGAAATAGATATGAGATATATAGATATATAGATAGATATGAGATAGATATGAGATATATAGATAGATAGATAGATAGATATGAGATAGATAGATATGAGATAGATAGATGGATAGATAGATATGAGATAGATAGATATGAGATAGATAGATATGAGATAGATAGATAGATATGAGATAGATGGATAGATAGATATGAGATAGATCGATATGAGATAGATATGAGATAGATATGAGATAGATATGAGATGGATAGATAGATAGATAGATATGAGATGGATAGATAGATAGATAGATAGATATGAGATGGATAGATAGATATGAGATAGATATGAGATAGATAGATATGAGATAGATATGAGATAGATATGAGATAGATATGAGATAGATATGAGATAGATATGAGATAGATAGATATGAGATAGATAGATAGATAGATAGATATGAGATAGATATGAGATAGATATGAGATAGATATGAGATAGATATGAGATAGATATGAGATAGATAGATATGAGATAGATATGAGATGGATAGATAGATATGAGATAGATATGAGATAGATATGAGATAGATAGATATGAGATAGATATGAGATAGATATGAGATAGATAGATATGAGATAGATATGAGATAGATAGATATGAGATAGATATGAGATAGATAGATATGAGATAGATATTAGATAGATATGAGATAGATAGATATGAGATAGATATGAGATAGATAGATATGAGATAGATAGATAGATATGAGATAGATAGATATGAGATAGATATGAGATAGATAGATAGATATGAGATAGATATGAGATGGATAGATAGATATGAGATAGATATGAGATAGATATGAGATAGATAGATATGAGATAGATATGAGATAGATATGAGATAGATATGAGATAGATATGAGATAGATAGATATGAGATAGATAGATAGATAGATATGAGATAGATATGAGATAGATATGAGATAGATATGAGATAGATATGAGATAGATATGAGATAGATAGATATGAGATAGATATGAGATGGATAGATAGATATGAGATAGATATGAGATAGATATGAGATAGATAGATATGAGATAGATATGAGATAGATATGAGATAGATATGAGATAGATAGATATGAGATAGATATGAGATAGATAGATATGAGATAGATATTAGATAGATATGAGATAGATAGATATGAGATAGATATGAGATAGATAGATATGAGATAGATATTAGATAGATATGAGATAGATAGATATGAGATAGATATGAGATAGATAGATATGAGATAGATATGAGATGGATAGATAGATATGAGATAGATATGAGATAGATATGAGATAGATATGAGATAGATAGATATGAGATAGATATGAGATAGATATGAGATAGATAGATATGAGATAGATATGAGATAGATATGAGATAGATATGAGATAGATATGAGATAGATATGAGATAGATATGAGATAGATAGATATGAGATGGATAGATAGATATGAGATAGATATGAGATGGATAGATAGATATGAGATAGATTAAGGCGTTGAGGCGTTGGAGAGCTCTGTAGTGAAGAGGTGCTGGAAATATTGCCTGGATAGAGGCTGATAGAAGACCCACTATGTGGGCTAAGCTCCTCAGAGAAATTAGTTTCTTGTTCAAGATTGATCGGATTTCCTTCCGAATTAATGATAGTTTCCTGTTGGGAAGGCTTAGGAGAGCCAATTGGGTATTGATTGAAAAACCCAAGAATTCTACATCCTTTGAAGGGATTAATACAGATTTTTTGGTATTGATAAGGAAACCCAGATTGGTGAAGAGCGACAGAGTCCATTGCGTATGCAGGTTGATTAAGTGCAGGATTTGGGCCATAATGAGGATGTCGTCCAAATAGATTATGAGGCGTACTCCTCTGCTCCTCAATATTGCCACCACTGGTTTTAATAGCTTTGTTAAGCACCAGGGAGCTGAGGACAGGCCAAACGGAAGACTCCGAAACTGCCATTTTTGGCCCTTCCATAGAAATTGGAGGTATGGATGATGTGAAGGATGCACAGGTACTGTCAAGTAGGCATCTTTTAGGTCTATTTTGACCATCCAGTCGTCCTTGATCAAAAGATCTTTTAAGAGATGGATGCCCTCTATCTTGAAGTATTGGTCCTTCACAAAATAATTTAGTTCTCTCAGGTTTATTACCGGTTTGTGACCGCCGTCCTTCTTTAGCTGAGGAAACCTTGAGAGTGAGGAGGAACTGGATAGATTGGTCCCTTGAGGTGGAGATCCATGATTTCTGATTGTACAAGATCGTGATCTTCTTGAGAGAAGATTAGGGGACGAGGAAATTATTCTTGAACTGGGATCTGCCAGAAGTCTATTTGATACCCTAATATGGTGTTTAGGATCCAGGAGTCTGAGGTGATAGTCTGCCTCCTAATGGAATTTGGGAAGAAACAGGGTGAGTTACACTTACCTGTAGAAGATCTTGATCTTGGAAATCCGCGATGACCCCTTGCCCTCCATGGTCTTCCTCTTGATGGAAAGAATGGTATGGTCTGATATGAGGGGGATCCTTGGTAATTTCTGTCTGTGTAAGAGGGACCTCTGTACTGTTGTCTGTCTTGATTTTGATGGCCGGGGAAGCGGCCCCGTCCTTTCTCGGCCCTGCCAAAAAAAATTCTCTGGAACACTTTCTTAAGGGAAGTTTGCACTTTGTCCAGCGATGAAAAAAACCCTACATATTTTGATATTTCTTTGATGAAAGAATCACCAAAGAGGAATCGCTCAGACATAGAGTCCGGTTCTGTATTTGCCAGATGCATGAGTTGGGGGTCCAGTTTGAGAAGAATAGCTCGTCTTCTCTCACTGCAAAAGGCTGCATTTCTGTTTCCGAATAAACATATTGCCCTATGAGCATAGCCTCGCATTATCTCTACATCAATTGGTTGTCCACAAGCAGCTTCCTCGGACATGTCAACTATTCTGGTGAGGGGTCCTAGCAAATCAAGAAATCTTTCTTGGCAGAATCTAAAAGAGCGATCAATACCCTTCCTGGGATTATTGGCCCTTTTCTGCAAATACTTGGTAATAATAGGGTCTAGTTCAGGAGTTTGGGAAAGTTTTTTAGGCAGCGTAGGTCTAGGACATTCATTTTGTTTCTGTCCGCTTTATCTAACGGCCTTCTAAGCCAGGAGCATAACCTTTTTTTCCACATGAGGTTGTGGAGCCCATTCTCCTGAGTGGGGATGTACAATATTATCAGGGGTAAAAAATGGTACACCCCAAAAGTCTAAGGCTACTGAGTCTGATTTTTTACTGGTTGAATGGGAGTCATCATCCTGTTCTGACAGGTCTTCATATTCTGAGTCAGAGGTGGTTTGTTCCACAGACTCATCTGAAGAAGTTTCACTGGAAGATGAAGAGGTGATATAGGAATCTGGTTTTTGCCTCCGAGAGGCTTTTTTAACTCGCTTAAGAATTAACTCCTCGCGAGCTGAGGGGATATGGTGCTTATGATGCGAACCTTTATGAACGCTGCCTTTTGGAGGCGCATGAGAACTATGTGCCTGATCCTCTGTATATATAGCTGCTTTTTTGGGAGCGGGAGGATCGGTTTTGCAATGATGCCTCTTTTTAGAACATTTGCCAGAAACTTCGTGTCCTTTAGCCAAACCTGAGGTAGAATCCTCCGCCGACCAAAAAATGTCGGATGGGGTTGAAGGACGCTTCTTTTTAGTACTGGAATGGGTACCTAGAGATGCCACCATAGCCAGTGATTTTGTGATTGATTCCTGTACAGCTGAACTAACAGAATTATCCACTACATTATTAATATGCTCATCTAAAGCGTAATGGAAATCCTTATCTCCAGGGGGGAAGGTAGGTAGGGGAGAATTCCTAGCAGTATCCTCATCTGTCATGACTACGAACAGTTGTCACGATGCCGGCTGGCAGGTAGTGGACCCTCTGTGCCAGAGAGGGATTGGCGTGGACCGTGCTAGTGGACCGGTTCTAAGCCACTACTGGTTTTCACCAGAGCCCGCCGCAAAGCGGGATGGTCTTGCTGCGGCGGTAGTGACCAGGTCGTATCCACTAGCAACGGCTCACCTCTCTGGCTGCTGAAGATAGGCGCGGTACAAGGGAGTAGGCAGAAGCAAGGTCGGACGTAGCAGAAGGTCGGGGCAGGCAGCAAGGATCGTAGTCAGGGGCAACGGCAGAAGGTCTGGAAACACAGGCAAGGAACACACAAGGAACGCTTTCACTGGCACTAAGGCAACAAGATCCGGCAAGGGAGTGCAAGGGAAGTGAGGTAATATAGGGAAGTGCACAGGTGAAAACCCTAATTGGAACCACTGCGCCAATCAGCGGCGCAGTGGCCCTTTAAATCGCAGAGACCCGGCGCGCGCGCGCCCTAGGGAGCGGGGCCGCGCGCGCCGGGACAGAACAGACGGGGAGCGAGTCAGGTAGGGGAGCCGGGGTGCGCATCGCGAGCGGGCGCTACCCGCATCGCGAATCGCATCCCGGCTGGCAGCAGGATCGCAGCGCCCCGGGTCAGAGGACGTGACCGGAGCGCTGCAGCGGAGGGAGTGAAGCGAGCGCTCCGGGGAGGAGCGGGGACCCGGAGCGCTCGGCGTAACAGTACCCCCCCCCTTGGGTCTCCCCCTCTTCTTGGAGCCTGAGAACCTGAGGAGCAGACTTTTGTCAAGGATGTTGTCCTCAGGTTCCCAGGATCCATCTGTAGTCCCTGGCCAGAGACCAAATATCCTAGAAAAGGAAGAGATTGGCATTCAAACAGACATTTCTCAATTTTGGCATAGAGTTGGTTGTCACGAAGTCTCTGAAGAACCATACGGACATGCTGGCGGTGTTCTTCTAGATTGGCAGAAAAAATTAGGATATCGTCCAGATATACCACAACACAGGAGTATAACAGATCACGAAAAATTTCATTGACAAAGTCTTGGAAGACGGCAGGGGCATTGCACAGTCCAAAGGGCATGACCAGATACTCAAAGTGTCCATCTCTGGTGTTAAATGCCGTTTTCCACTCGTCCCCCTCTCTGATGCGGATGAGGTTATAGGCGCCTCTTAAGTCCAATTTAGTGAAGATGTGGGCACCTTGGAGGCGATCAAAGAGTTCAGAGATGAGGGGTAAGGGGTAGCGGTTCTTAACCGTGATTTTATTAAGACCGCGGTAGTCAATGCAAGGACGTAGGGAGCCATCTTTTTTGGACACAAAGAAAAATCCGGCTCCGGCAGGAGAGGAGGATTTACGGATAAAGCCCTTTTTTAGATTCTCCTGGACGTATTCGGACATGGCAAGAGTCTCTGGGGCAGAGAGAGGATAAATTCTGCCCCGGGGTGGAGTAGTACCCGGGAGGAGGTCGATAGGGCAATCATAAGGCCTGTGAGGAGGTAGAGTCTCAGCTTGTTTTTTGCAGAAAACATCCGCGAAGTCCATATAGGCCTTAGGGAGACCGGTTACTGGAGGAACCACAGAGTTACGGCAAGGGTTACTGGGAACCGGTTTTAGACAGTTCTTGGAACAAGAGGACCCCCAACTCTTGATCTCCCCAGTGGACCAATCCAGGGTTGGGGAATGAAGTTGAAGCCAGGGAAGTCCAAGGAGAATCTCCGAGGTGCAATTGGGGAGGACCAAAAGTTCAATCCTCTCATGATGAGATCCGATGCTCATAAGAAGGGGCTCCGTGCGGAAACGTATGGTACAGTCCAATCTTTCATTATTTACACAATTGATGTAGAGGGGTCTGGCGAGACTGGTCACTGGGATGTTGAACCTGTTGACGAGAGAGGCCAAAATAAAATTTCCTGCAGATCCAGAGTCCAAGAAGGCCACTGTAGAGAAGGAGAAGGCAGAGGCAGACATCCGCACAGGCACAGTAAGACGTGGAGAAGCAGAGTAGACATCAAGGACTGTCTCACCTTTGTGCGGAGTCAGCGTACGTCTTTCCAGGCGGGGAGGACGGATAGGACAATCCCTCAGGAAGTGTTCGGTACTAGCACAGTACAGGCAGAGGTTCTCCATACGGCGTCGTGTCCTCTCTTGAGGTGTCAGGCGAGACCGGTCGACCTGCATAGCCTCCACGGCGGGAGGCACAGGAACAGATTGCAGGGGACCAGAGGAGAGAGGAGCCGAGGAGACGAAACGCCTCGTGCGAACAGAGTCCATATCTTGGCGGAGTTCCTGACGCCTTTCAGAAAAACGCATGTCAATGCGAGTGGCTAGGTGAATAAGTTCATGTAGATTAGCAGGAATTTCTCGTGCGGCCAGAACATCTTTAATGTTGCTGGATAGGCCTTTTTTGAAGGTCGCGCAGAGGGCCTCATTATTCCAGGATAATTCTGAAGCAAGTGTACGGAATTGTACGGCATACTCGCCAACGGAAGAATTACCCTGGACCAGGTTCAACAGGGCAGTCTCAGCAGAAGAGGCTCGGGCAGGTTCCTCAAAGACACTTCGGATTTCCGAGAAGAAGGAGTGTACAGAGGCAGTGACGGGGTCATTGCGGTCCCAGAGCGGTGTGGCCCATGACAGGGCTTTTCCGGACAGAAGACTGACTACGAAAGCCACCTTAGACCTTTCAGTGGGAAACAGGTCCGACATCATCTCCAGATGCAGGGAACATTGGGAAAGAAAGCCACGGCAAAACTTAGAGTCCCCATCAAATTTATCCGGCAAGGATAAGCGTATCCCAGGAGCGGCCACTCGCTGCGGAGGAGGTGCAGGAGCTGGCGGAGGAGATGACTGCTGAAGCTGTGGTAGCAACTGTTGTAGCATAACGGTCAGTTGAGACAGCTGTTGGCCTTGTTGCGCTATCTGTTGTGACTGCTGGGCGACCACCGTGGTGAGGTCAGCGACAACTGGCAGAGGAACTTCAGCGGGATCCATGGCCGGATCTACTGTCACGATGCCGGCTGGCAGGTAGTGGACCCTCTGTGCCAGAGAGGGATTGGCGTGGACCGTGCTAGTGGACCGGTTCTAAGCCACTACTGGTTTTCACCAGAGCCCGCCGCAAAGCGGGATGGTCTTGCTGCGGCGGTAGTGACCAGGTCGTATCCACTAGCAACGGCTCACCTCTCTGGCTGCTGAAGATAGGCGCGGTACAAGGGAGTAGGCAGAAGCAAGGTCGGACGTAGCAGAAGGTCGGGGCAGGCAGCAAGGATCGTAGTCAGGGGCAACGGCAGAAGGTCTGGAAACACAGGCAAGGAACACACAAGGAACGCTTTCACTGGCACTAAGGCAACAAGATCCGGCAAGGGAGTGCAAGGGAAGTGAGGTAATATAGGGAAGTGCACAGGTGAAAACCCTAATTGGAACCACTGCGCCAATCAGCGGCGCAGTGGCCCTTTAAATCGCAGAGACCCGGCGCGCGCGCGCCCTAGGGAGCGGGGCCGCGCGCGCCGGGACAGAACAGACGGGGAGCGAGTCAGGTAGGGGAGCCGGGGTGCGCATCGCGAGCGGGCGCTACCCGCATCGCGAATCGCATCCCGGCTGGCAGCAGGATCGCAGCGCCCCGGGTCAGAGGACGTGACCGGAGCGCTGCAGCGGAGGGAGTGAAGCGAGCGCTCCGGGGAGGAGCGGGGACCCGGAGCGCTCGGCGTAACAACAGTGGGTGTCAGAAGATGGGAGGAAATATATATATATAATTATATTTACTTCTGGTGTTAGAGAGAAATACCAGAGGTTAATAAAAGGCTTTTACAGTATAACGAGAGTAACCTTCTGACAGGACAGTCGGGTACTTACCTTTGACCAGAGCAGCAAAGAAAGAGGGCGATACTGTGTTACCTGGACATTATATCACCTGTGCTGCATACTGATTGGTGGAACCGTTATCCAATAGCACACCTGTCACTACCTGAAACCCTTTTTTTCTTTGCACTATGTTAACTGTTTATTTGCTGCTATTTGAGTCAGTAAAGAAAGATTGGCTTTATAATATGAGCCTCTGGTTTGTAATAAAATCCGAACCTCTCACACCCGTCTCCAAGATTTTGCTTGTGCTGCTTGTCCAGTTCTCTGGATTGCGATACCCCAAACTAGGATTGCGCGATATATCAAAACGGCAATCTTGTCGCAATTTTTGCAAATTGCGATATGTTGATTTGGCCATTGCAAGAAGAGTGCAATATTTACCTGCTCCCTGGCAGTGGCTCCCGTGATGGCGGCAGCAGGGGCTCCTGAGGTGGTGTTAGGGGCTTCTATGGCGGCAGCACGGGCTTCTGAGGTGGTGTTAGGGGCTTCTATGGCGGCAGCAGGGGCTCCTGAGGCGCTGTTAGGGGCTTCTATGGCGGCAGCAGGGGCTCCTGAGGTGGTGTTAGGGGCTTCTATGGCGGCAGCAGGGGCTCCTGAGGTGGTGTTAGGGGCTTCTATGGCGGCAGCAGGGGCTTCTGAGGCGGTGTTAGGGGCTTCTATGGTGGCAGCAGGGGCTCCTGAGGTGGTGTTAGGGGCTTCTATGGTGGCAGCAGGGGCTCCTGAGGTGGTGTTAGGGGCTTCTATGGCGGCAGCAGGGGCTTCTGAGGCGGTGTTAGGGGCTTCTATGGTGGCAGCAGGGGCTCCTGAGGTGGTGTTAGGGGCTTCTATGGCGGCAGGGGCTCCTGAGGTGGTGTTAGGGGCTTCTATGGCGGCAGCAGGGGCTCCTGAGGTGGTGTTAGGGGCTTCTATGGCGGCAGGGGCTCCTGAGGTGGTGTTAGGGGGTTCTATGGCGGCAGGGGCTTCTGAGGTGGTGTTAGGGGCTTCTATGGCAGCAGGGGCTCCTGAGGTGGTGTTAGGGGCTTCTATGGCGGCAGCAGGGGCTTCTGAGGTGGTGTTAGGGGCTTCTATGGCGGCAGCATGGGCTCCTGAGGTGGTGTTAGGGGCTTCTATGGCGGCAGCAGGGGCTTCTGAGGTGGTGTTAGGGGCTTCTATGGCGGCAGCAGGGGCTTCTGAGGCGGTGTTAGGGGCTTCTATGGCGGCAGCAGGGGCTTCTGAGGTGGTGTTAGGGGCTTCTATGGCAGCAGGGGCTCCTGAGGTGGTGTTAGGGGCTTCTATGGCAGCAGCAGGGGCTTCTGAGGCGGTGTTAGGGGCTTCTATGGCGGCAGCAGGGGCTCCTGAGGTGGTGTTAGGGGCTTCTATGGCAGCAGGGGCTTCTGAGGCGGTGTTAGGGGCTTCTATGGCGGCAGCAGGGGCTTCTGAGGTGGTGTTAGGGGCTTCTATGGCGGCAGGGGCTCCTGAGGTGGTGTTAGGGGCTTCTATGGCGGCAGCAGGGGCTCCTGAGGTGGTGTTAGGGGCTTCTATGGCGGCAGCAGGGGCTTCTGAGGTGGTGTTAGGGGCTTCTATGGCGGCAGCAGGGGCTTCTGAGGTGGTGTTAGGGGCTTTTATGGCGGCAGCAGGGGCTTCTGAGGCGGTGTTAGGGGCTTCTATGGCGGCAGCAGGGGCTCCTGAGGTGGTGTTAGGGGCTTCTATGGCGGCAGCAGGGGCTTCTGAGGCGGTGTTAGGGGCAACATGGATTTCCATGGCGGCGAGGATTGGTGCAGATCCACCTGACTGCGCTCACCTACTGTGATTGGCGGCGGTGACGGCAAGGATTGGCACAGCAGTCCACATGCGTTGCTGGTGAGTGAAAACAGTTTGCTTAACCGGTTAGAATTTCATGTAAGTTTATTTAATCTGTCTCAGGAACTTCATCAGCAGCAGTCTGTACCCCAAAGCACTGCAGCGATTGAGGGGGGTAGTCATATTGAAAACCCACCTGCTGCGCAAACCATGAAGAAAACTCTTGCCAGTTCACACGCACAGCACCACTGTCAGGCAACACAACACACCACTGTCAGGCAACACAACACACCACTGTCAGGCAACACAACACACCACTGTCAGGCAACACAACACACCACTGTCAGGCAACACAACACACCACTGTCAGGCAACACAACACACCACTGTCAGGCAACACAACACACCAATGTCAGGCAACACAACACACCAATGTCAGGCAACACAACACACCACTGTCAGGCAACACAACACAACACTTTCAGGCAACACAACACACCACTGTCAGGCAACACAACACACCACTGTCAGGCAACACAACACACCACTGTCAGGCAACACAACACACCACTGTCAGGCAACACAACACACCAATGTCAGGCAACACAACACACCACTGTCAGGCAACACAACACAACACTGTCAGGCAACACAACACACCACTGTCAGGCAACACAACACACCACTGTCAGGCAACACAACACACCACTGTCAGGCAACACAACACAACACTGTCAGGCAACACAACACACCACTGTCAGGCAACACAACACACCACTGTCAGGCAACACAACACACCACTGTCAGGCAACACAACATAACACTGTCAGGCAACACAACACACCACTGTCAGGCAACACAACACAACACTGTCAGGCAACACAATACACCACTGTCAGGCAACACAACACACCACTGTCAGGCAACACAACACACCACTGTCAGGCAACACAACACACCACTGTCAGGCAACACAACACACCAATGTCAGGCAACACAACACACCACTGTCAGGCAATACAACACACCACTGTCAGGCAACACAACACACCACTGTCAGGCAACACAACACACCACTGTCAGGCAACACAACACACCACTGTCAGGCAACACAACACACCACTGTCAGGCAACACAACACACCACTGTCAGGCAACACAACACACCACTGTCAGGCAACACAACACACCACTGTCAGGCAACAGAACACACCACTATCAGGCAACACAACACAACACACCACTGTCAGGCAACACAACACACCAATGTCAGGCAACACAACATAACACACCACTGTCAGGCAACACAACACACCAATGTCAGGCAACACAACATAACACACCACTATCAGGCAACACAACATAACACACCACTGTCAGGCAACACAACATAACACACCACTGTCAGGCAACAGAACATAACACACCACTGTCAGGCAACACAACACACCACTGTCAGGCAACACAACACACCACTGTCAGGCAACACAACACACCACTGTCAGGCAACACAACACACCACTGTCAGGCAACACAACACAACACACCACTGTCAGGCAACACAACATAACACTGTCAGGCAACACAACACACCACTGTCAGGAAACACAACACACCAATGTCAGGCAACACAACACACCAATGTCAGGCAACACAACACACCAATGTCAGGCAACACAACATAACACACCACTGTCAGGCAACACAACACAACACACCACTGTCAGGCAACACAACATAACACTGTCAGGCAACACAACACACCAATGTCAGGCAACACAACACACCAATGTCAGGCAACACAACACACCAATGTCAGGCAACACAACACACCACTGTCAGGCAACACAACACACCACTGTCAGGCAACACAACATAACACACCACTGTCAGGCAACACAACATAACACACCACTGTCAGGCAACACAACACACCACTGTCAGGCAACACAACACACCACACCACTGTCAGGCAACACAACACAACACACCACTGTCAGGCAACACAACACAACACACCACTGTCAGGCAACACAACACAACACACCACTGTCAGGCAACACAACATAACACACCACTGTCAGGCAACACAACATAACACACCACTGTCAGGCAACACAACACACCACTGTCAGGCAACACAACACACCACACCACTGTCAGGCAACACAACACAACACACCACTGTCAGGCAACACAACATAACACACCACTGTCAGGCAACACAACACAACACACCACTGTCAGGCAACACAACATAACACACCACTGTCAGGCAACACAACACAACACACCACTGTCAGGCAACACAACACACCACTGTCAGGCAACACAACATTTGATCCCATGGGACAGTTTAGAGAAGCACTGGCTGCAGAACTCAACATTTACATTTTTAGGGCAGTTATAGATCATGGAAAAGATCCTTTACAAAAATATCTGTGTATCCAAGCAACAAGCTCTGCATCAGAGAGGGCTTTTATCAGCAGTGGTAATATTGTATCTAATCATCGTTCCCGTCTGAAACCAGACATGGTGGATATGTTGGTGTTTTCGTCAAAGAACCTCTTAGTAGTGGTTGCAACTGCAAGTTTTTTGAAAGAGGATTTGGGAAGTCTGAAGGCCCGGAGTACAATTGTTTCAGGTCCTACACCCTAAAACTTTAAAGAGGCACTGTCATTATGCAAAGCTTTTTATATTTTGTAGTACTACTGATAATAAATGATAAATATAAATTTATTTAAAAAAAATGAAAATTTTACAAAAATTTGATGAGAGTTGTAGTTTTGCAACACCTGGGGGTACAATCTTTGTAAAACTCGGTGTCGGAGCTGTGTATTCTCCAGCTGTGTGCCTCCAGCTCTTGCAAAACTACAAAGGATGTGTGGGCATGCTGGGAGTTGTAGTTTTGCAACCGCTAAAGGAAACACTGCTCTAACACAGTGCTTTACAAACACTGCAGCTCCGGCTCTTGCAAAACTACAACTCCCAGCATGCTTGAACAGACTGACTGAATGACAAAGAAGCTGATCAGACATTCAGGAGTCTGTGAAAGCTGAATGACACACATAGTGGCAGCTATGTTGATTAAAATCCAGCTTTACAAGGAACAGATAGAAAATGTCTGCATGAAAACTACTGTGCAGTGACTTGCCAGGCTGCTCCCAGAGCCAGAGCAGAGGAGTCATCAACAGTGAGGGAGAGAGTTGGACACGCCCCCTCCAGATGGCAAGAACAAAAAGCAAGTGAGCAACATATAAATGGTATTTGTTAGGGATATTTCATTCCTAGATACATAACAAATGATATGTACATGATCGGGATTAGCATCTGTAGCATCTGCAGCTGACCAGCTCACAATGCCTGACTGTGGTGGGAGGGGACACCGCTGTGGCCAGAGATTGGCAGACTGGCACTGTGACCTGCGTCAGCTGCTGACGCTACGACCTGCAATCAAGAGAAGCCAAAGTGCTAGCTGCCGCAGACAGCGGGGAGTGATGGAGGTAAATTACTTTTAGAAAACCATTTAAGATAATGTTGTAGAGCAAGCATGGCTCAAAGGCTAACATGGGCCAAAAAAACAAGGTTTAAGTTTATGTGGGCCACATCCAAAAAAGGACGTAGTAACACCGGCCCTTGAATTCTGGGAGCGTGACGTGAGCGAACGTCAATACGAAGCCCCCACATTAGGTGCAGTATAGTTCCCCCACATTAGGTGCGCAGTATAGTTCCCATTAGGTTGGCAGTCTAGTTCCCCAAATTAGGTTGGCAGTATAGTTCCCCCACATTAGGTGCAGTATAGTTCCCCACATTAGGTGCAGTATAGTTCCCCACATTAGGTGCCGTATAGTTCCCCACATTAGGTGCAGTATAGTTCCCCACATTAGGAGCAGTATAGGTCCCCACATTAGGTGCCTTATAGTTCCCATTAGGTTGGCAGTCTAGTTCCCCAAATTAGGTTGGCAATATAGTTCCACACATTAGGTGCAGTATAGTTCCCCACATTAGGTGGAGTATAGGTCCCCACATTAGGTGCAGTATAGTTCCCCCCATTAGATGCAGTATAGTTCCCCCACATTAGGTGCGCAGTATAGTTCCCATTAGGTTGGCAGTCTAGTTCCCCAAATTAGGTTGGCAATATAGTTCCACACATTAGGTGCAGTATAGTTCCCCACATTAGGTGGAGTATAGGTCCCCACATTAGGTGCAGTATAGTTCCCCCCATTAGATGCAGTATAGGTCCCCACATTAGATGCAGTATAGTTCCCCCACATTAGGTGCAGTATATTTCCCCCACATTAGGTGCAATATAGTTCCACACATTAGGTGCAGTATAGTTCCCCACATTAGGTGGAGTATAGGTCCCCACATTAGGTGCAGTATAGTTCCCCCCATTAGATGCAGTATAGGTCCCCACATTAGATGCAGTATAGTTCCCCCACATTAGGTGCAGTATATTTCCCCCACATTAGGTGCAGTATAGCTCCCCCACATTAGGTGCAGTATAGTTCCCCACATTAGGTGCAGTATAGTTCCCCACATTAGTTGCAGTATAGTTCCCCACATTAGGTGCAGTATAGTTCCCCCACATTAGGTGCAGTATAGTTCCCTGCATTAGGTTGGCCGTATAGTACCCCACATTAGGTGCAGTATAGTTCCCCCACATTAGGTGCAGTATAGTTCCCCCACATTAGGTGCAGTATAGTTCCCCACATTAGGTGCAGTATAGTTCCCCACATTAGGTGCAGTATAGTTCCCCCCATTAGATGCAGTATAGTTCCCCACATTAGGTGCAGTATAGTTCCCCCACATTAGATGCAGTATAGTTCCCCACATTAGGTGCAGTATAGTTCCCCCACATTAGGTGCAGTATAGTTCCCCACATTAAGTGCAGTATAGTTCCCCACATTAGGTGCAGTATAGTTCCCCCACATTAGGTGCAGTATAGTTCCCCACATTAAGTGCAGTATAGTTTCCCACATTAGGTGCAGTATAGTTCCCACACATTAGGTGCAGTATAGTTCCCCCACATTAGGTGCAGTATAGTTCCCCCACAGACATACAGCCTCCAGCCATATACAGTGTATGGCTGGAGGCTGTATGCCTGTGTACTGCCCCCACTTCATTGCTCAGACCACCGCTCCTCTGGTCTAGCCATAGCAGTAGATCCTTGGACCGGAGGAGCGGTGGTCTGAGCACTGAAGCTGACATGCCGCTGGTCACTTACCATGCTGGCCAGCGCACGTCTTTCACCTCCATGTTCCGCTCCTCCATTGCTATGGCCGCACGCACGGGACGTCAGTTACATGCCTGTGTGCGCTATTTCCCGGCAGTCCTTGTATTGTTAAACTTAGCGCGGGGCTGCTGAGAGTTGACGGGGTCATCCCTGTGTCCCAATGTTTAACACCCATGTTGTACAGTGATCCCCCGACCTACGATCATTTCAACATACGATGGCCTCTCAGAGGGCATCGTATGTTGAAGGCAGCATCAACATATGATGCTTTTATGTCGGGGCCATCGCATAAACGGCTATCCGGCAGCGCAGACTGCTTCAGCTGCCACCAGATAGCCGTTTAATGTGTGCTCCGGTGAACGTCACTTACCTGTCACCGACGTTCCGGACCATTCTCTTCATGCTACGCTGCATAGCCGTTGCTCTCCTTCGTCGTCATCATGATGATAGAGAGCGACGATCCAGGGCAGTGGTGAAGGTCCGGAGCAGTGGAGTTTGATGACGCGATGGAGAGCGATGATCCAGGGCAACGGTGACGATCCGGAGAGGCGGGGACACCTAACTTTATATAACTTTCTATATTATTATTGCACGGATCCCTCAACATACGATGGATTCAAGTAACAATGGTTCATTTGGAACAAATTACCATCGCATGTTGAGGGACCACTGTATTGCTGACAATGGTGTTCTTTAAAATGTTCCCGTTTGTTCGGTGTTCGGAAAATCTTATTTAATTAAACACATGTTCTTATTTATTCTATTAATCTGTTTTGTGCTACTGAGAAAATGGTAAGTTTTGTATTTGTTGTTTTGCAGTAATGCAAATATGTTATTTCATTTAGTAAAATTATTTGAATTTGAAAAACTGTGCATTTCTAGTTCTTGAGTTGAGCAAAACTACATTTCAGCATTATCAGTAATGTGTGTGCTTTTGCCTTGATACTCCTCCAACACCTTCTCCTGAATATATCGCAATATTTGGGTCCATAATCGCACATGACCCCGACATCCACAGTTTTAAACGTGTCCTAAAGACTCGTCTTCAATAAGCCTATAACATCCCCTAATGGTCTCCACTACTACCACTTTGCCCCTTTAGAGACCTCTGGGTCTTGGAAATATCAAAAGTTTCAGATTCGACAATTAGACACCCCCTCCCCCCCCAATAGTCTGTAAACTCTCATGAGCAGGATCCTCACTCCTCATAGTCTGTAATCTCTTGTGATCAGGATCCTCACTCCTCATAGACTGTAATCTCTTGTGATCAGGATCCTCACTCCTCATAATCTGTAATCTCTTGTGATCAGGACCCTCACTCCTCATAGTCTGTAAACTCTCATGAGCAGGATCCTCACTCCTCATAGACTGTAATCTCTTGTGATCAGGATCCTCACTCCTCATAATCTGTAATCTCTTGTGATCAGGACCCTCACTCCTCATAGTCTGTAAACTCTCATGAGCAGGATCCTCACTCCTCATAGACTGTAATCTCTTGTGATCAGGATCCTCACTCCTCATAGTCTGTAATCTCTTGTGATCAGGATCCTCACTCCTCATAATCTGTAATCTCTTGTGATCAGGACCCTCACTCCTCATAGTCTGTAAACTCTCATGAGCAGGATCCTCACTCCAAATAGTCTGTAAACTCTCACGAGCAGGATCCTCACTCCTCATAGTCTGTAAACTCTTGTGATCAGGATCCTCACTCCTCATAATCTGTAATCTCTTGTGATCAGGACCCTCACTCCTCATAGTCTGTAAACTCTCATGAGCAGGATCCTCACTCCTCATAGACTGTAATCTCTTGTGATCAGGATCCTCACTCCTCATAGTCTGTAATCTCTTGTGATCAGGATCCTCACTCCTCATAATCTGTAATCTCTTGTGATCAGGACCCTCACTCCTCATAGTCTGTAAACTCTCATGAGCAGGATCCTCACTCCAAATAGTCTGTAAACTCTCATGAGCAGGATCCTCACTCCTCATAATCTGTAATCTCTTGTGATCAGGACCCTCACTCCTCATAGTCTGTAAACTCTCATGAGCAGGATCCTCACTCCAAATAGTCTGTAAACTCTCACGAGCAGGATCCTCACTCCTCATAGTCTGTAAACTCTCATGAGCAGGATCCTCACTCCTCATAGTCTGTAATCTCTTGTGATCAGGATCCTCACTCCTCATAATCTGTAATCTCTTGTGATCAGGACCCTCACTCCTCATAGTCTGTAAACTCTCATGAGCAGGATCCTCACTCCAAATAGTCTGTAAACTCTCACGAGCAGGATCCTCACTCCAAATAGTCTGTAAACTCTCACGAGCAGGATCCTCACTCCTCATAGTATGTAAACTCTCATGAGCAGGATCCTCACTCCTCATAGTCTGTAAACTCTTGTGATCAGGACCCTCACTCCTCATAGTCTGTAAACTCTCATGAGCAGGATCCTCACTCCTCATAGTCTGTAATCTCTTGTGATCAGGATCCTCACTCCTCATAGTCTGTAATCTCTTGTGATCAGGATCCTCACTCCTCATAGTCTGTAATCTCTTGTGATCAGGACCCTCACTCCTCATAGTCTGTAAACTCTTGTGATCAGGACCCTCACTCCTCATAGTCTGTAAACTCTCACGAGCAGGATCCTCACTCCTCATAGTCTGTAAACTCTCACGAGCAGGATCCTCACTCCTCATAGTCTGTAAACTCTCATGAGCAGGATCCTCACTCCTCATAGTCTGTAAACTCTCATGAGCAGGATCCTCACTCCTCATAGTCTGTAAACTCTTGTGATCAGGACCCTCACTCCTCATAGTCTGTAAACTCTCATGAGCAGGATCCTCACTCCTCATAGTCTGTAAACTCTCATGAGCAGGATCCTCACTCCTCATAGTCTGTAAACTCTCATGAGCAGGATCCTCACTCCTCATAGTCTGTAATCTCTTGTGATCAGGATCCTCACTCCTCATAGTCTGTAAACTCTCATGAGCAGGATCCTCACTCCTCATAGTCTGTAAACTCTCATGAGCAGGATCCTCACTCCTCATAGTCTGTAAACTCTCACGAGCAGGGTCCTCACTCCTCATAGTCTGTAAACTCTCACGAGCAGGATCCTCACTCCTCATAGTCTGTAATCTCTTGTGATCAGGGTCCTCACTCCTCATAGACTGTAATCTCTTGTGATCAGGACTCTCACTCATAGACTGTAATCTCTTGTGATCAGGATCCTCACTCCTCATAGACTGTAATCTCTTGTGATCGGGATCCTCACTCCTCATAGACTGTAATCTCTTGTGATCAGGATCCTCACTCCTCATAGACTGTAATCTCTTGTGATCAGGATCCTCACTCCTCATAGACTGTAATCTCTTGTGATCAGGATCCTCACTCCTCATAGACTGTAATCTCTTGTGATCAGGACTCTCACTCCTCATAGACTGTAATCTCTTGTGATCAGGATCCTCACTCCTCATAGACTGTAATCTCTTGTGATCAGGATCCTCACTCCTCATAGACTGTAATCTCTTGTGATCAGGATCCTCACTCCTCATAGACTGTAATCTCTTGTGATCAGGATCCTCACTCCTCATAGACTGTAATCTCTTGTGATCAGGACCCTCACTCCTCATAGACTGTAATCTCTTGTGATCAGGATCCTCACTCCCCATAGACTGTAATCTCTTGTGATCAGGGTCCTCATTCCTCATAGACTGTAATCTCTTGTGATCAGGATCCTCACTCCTCATAGACTGTAATCTCTTGTGATCAGGATCCTCACTCCTCATAGACTGTAATCTCTTGTGATCAGGACCCTCCCTCCTCATAGACTGTAATCTCTTGTGATCAGGACCCTCACTCCTCATAGACTGTAATCTCTTGTGATCAGGACTCTCACTCCTCATAGACTGTAATCTCTTGTGATCAGGACCCTCACTCCTCATAGACTGTAATTTCTTGTGATCAGGATCCTCACTCCTCATAGACTGTAATCTCTTGTGATCAGGACCCTCATTCCTCATAGACTGTAATCTCTTGTGATCAGTGTCCTCACTACTCATAGACTGTAATCTCTTGTGATCAGGATCCTCACTCCTCATAGACTGTAATCTCTTGTGATCAGCGTCCTCACTCCTCATAGACTGTAATCTCTTGTGATCAGGATCCTCACTCCTCATAGACTGTAATCTCTTGTGATCAGGATCCTCACTCCTCATAGACTGTAATCTCTTGTGATCAGGACCCTCACTCCTCATAGACTGTAATCTCTTGTGATCAGGACCCTCACTCCTCATAGACTGTAATCTCTTGTGATCAGGATCCTCACTCCTCATAGACTGTAATCTCTTGTGATCAGGATCCTCACTCCTCATAGACTGTAATCTCTTGTGATCAGGACCCTCACTCCTCATAGACTGTAATCTCTTGTGATCAGGATCCTCACTCCTCATAGACTGTTATCTCTTGTGATCAGGATCCTCACTCCTCATAGACTGTAATCTCTTGTGATCAGGATCCTCACTCCTCATAGACTGTAATCTCTTGTGATCAGGACCCTCACTCCTCATAGACTGTAATCTCTTGTGATCAGGACCCTCACTCCTCATAGACTGTAATCTCTTGTGATCAGGATCCTCACTCCTCATAGACTGTAATCTCTTGTGATCAGGATCCTCACTCCTCATAGACTGTAATCTCTTGTGATCAGGACCCTCACTCCTCATAGACTGTTATCTCTTGTGATCAGGACCCTCACTCCTCATAGACTGTAATCTCTTGTGATCAGGATCCTCACTCCTCATAGACTGTAATCTCTTGTGATCAGGATCCTCACTCCTCATAGACTGTAATCTCTTGTGATCAGGATCCTCACTCCTCATAGACTGTAATCTCTTGTGATCAGGATCCTCACTCCTCATAGACTGTAATCTCTTGTGATCAGGACCCTCACTCCTCATAGACTGTAATCTCTTGTGATCAGGATCCTCACTCCTCATAGACTGTAATCTCTTGTGATCAGGACCCTCATTCCTCATAGACTGTAATCTCTTGTGATCAGTGTCCTCACTCCTCATAGACTGTAATCTCTTGTGATCAGGATCCTCACTCCTCATAGACTGTAATCTCTTGTGATCAGGATCCTCACTCCTCATAGACTGTAATCTCTTGTGATCAGGATCCTCACTCCTCATAGACTGTAATCTCTTGTGATCAGGACCCTCACTCCTCATAGACTGTAATCTCTTGTGATCAGGATCCTCACTCCTCATAGTCTGTAAACTCTCACGAGCAGGATCCTCACTCCTCATAGTCTGTAAACTCTCATGAGCAGGGTCCTCACTCCTCATAGTCTGTAAACTCTCACGAGCAGGATCCTCACTTTTTATAGTCTGTAAACTCTCACGAGCAGGATCTTCACTCCTCATAGTCTGTAAACTCTCATGAGCAGGATCCTCACTCCTCCTAGTCTGTAAACTCTCACGAGCAGGACCCTCACTTGTTATAGTCTGTAAACTCTCACGAGCAGGATCCTCACTCCTCATAGTCTGTAATCTCTTGTGATCAGGATCCTCACTCCTCATAATCTGTAATCTCTTGTGATCAGGATCCTCACTCCTCATAGACTAATCTCTTGTGATCAGGACCCTCACTCCTCATAGTCTGTAAACTCTCATGAGCAGGATCCTCACTCCAAATAGTCTGTAAACTCTCACGAGCAGGATCCTCACTCCAAATAGTCTGTAAACTCTCACGAGCAGGATCCTCACTCCTCATAGTATGTAAACTCTCATGAGCAGGATCCTCACTCCTCATAGTCTGTAAACTCTTGTGATCAGGACCCTCACTCCTCATAGTCTGTAAACTCTCATGAGCAGGATCCTCACTCCTCATAGTCTGTAATCTCTTGTGATCAGGATCCTCACTCCTCATAATCTGTAATCTCTTGTGATCAGGACCCTCACTCCTCATAGTCTGTAAACTCTCATGAGCAGGATCCTCACTACAAATAGTCTGTAAACTCTCACGAGCAGGATCCTCACTCCAAATAGTCTGTAGACTCTCACGAGCAGGATCCTCACTCCTCATAGTCTGTAAACTCTTGTGATCAGGACCCTCACTCCTCATAGTCTGTAAACTCTCATGAGCAGGATCCTCACTCCTCATAGTCTGTAATCTCTTGTGATCAGGATCCTCACTCCTCATAATCTGTAATCTCTTGTGATCAGGACCCTCACTCCTCATAGTCTGTAAACTCTCATGAGCAGGATCCTCACTCCAAATAGTCTGTAAACTCTCACGAGCAGGATCCTCACTCCAAATAGTCTGTAAACTCTCACGAGCAGGATCCTCACTCCTCATAGTATGTAAACTCTCATGAGCAGGATCCTCACTCCTCATAGTCTGTAAACTCTTGTGATCAGGACCCTCACTCCTCATAGTCTGTAAACTCTCATGAGCAGGATCCTCACTCCTCATAGTCTGTAAACTCTCATGAGCAGGATCCTCACTCCTCATAGTCTGTAATCTCTTGTGATCAGGATCCTCACTCCTCATAGTCTGTAATCTCTTGTGATCAGGATCCTCACTCCTCATAGTCTGTAATCTCTTGTGATCAGGACCCTCACTCCTCATAGTCTGTAAACTCTTGTGATCAGGACCCTCACTCCTCATAGTCTGTAAACTCTCACGAGCAGGATCCTCACTCCTCATAGTCTGTAAACTCTCACGAGCAGGATCCTCACTCCTCATAGTCTGTAAACTCTCATGAGCAGGATCCTCACTCCTCATAGTCTGTAAACTCTCATGAGCAGGATCCTCACTCCTCATAGTCTGTAAACTCTTGTGATCAGGACCCTCACTCCTCATAGTCTGTAAACTCTCATGAGCAGGATCCTCACTCCTCATAGTCTGTAAACTCTCATGAGCAGGATCCTCACTCCTCATAGTCTGTAAACTCTCATGAGCAGGATCCTCACTCCTCATAGTCTGTAATCTCTTGTGATCAGGATCCTCACTCCTCATAGTCTGTAAACTCTCATGAGCAGGATCCTCACTCCTCATAGTCTGTAAACTCTCACGAGCAGGGTCCTCACTCCAAATAATCTGTAAACTCTCACAAGCAGGATCCTCACTCCTCATAGTCTGTAAACTCTCACGAGCAGGGTCCTCACTCCTCATAGTCTGTAAACTCTCACGAGCAGGATCCTCACTCCTCATAGTCTGTAATCTCTTGTGATCAGGGTCCTCACTCCTCATAGACTGTAATCTCTTGTGATCAGGACTCTCACTCATAGACTGTAATCTCTTGTGATCAGGATCCTCACTCCTCATAGACTGTAATCTCTTGTGATCGGGATCCTCACTCCTCATAGACTGTAATCTCTTGTGATCAGGATCCTCACTCCTCATAGACTGTAATCTCTTGTGATCAGGATCCTCACTCCTCATAGACTGTAATCTCTTGTGATCAGGATCCTCACTCCTCATAGACTGTAATCTCTTGTGATCAGGACTCTCACTCCTCATAGACTGTAATCTCTTGTGATCAGGATCCTCACTCCTCATAGACTGTAATCTCTTGTGATCAGGATCCTCACTCCTCATAGACTGTAATCTCTTGTGATCAGGATCCTCACTCCTCATAGACTGTAATCTCTTGTGATCAGGATCCTCACTCCTCATAGACTGTAATCTCTTGTGATCAGGATCCTCACTCCTCATAGACTGTAATCTCTTGTGATCAGGATCCTCACTCCCCATAGACTGTAATCTCTTGTGATCAGGGTCCTCATTCCTCATAGACTGTAATCTCTTGTGATCAGGATCCTCACTCCTCATAGACTGTAATCTCTTGTGATCAGGATCCTCACTCCTCATAGACTGTAATCTCTTGTGATCAGGACCCTCCCTCCTCATAGACTGTAATCTCTTGTGATCAGGACCCTCACTCCTCATAGACTGTAATCTCTTGTGATCAGGACTCTCACTCCTCATAGACTGTAATCTCTTGTGATCAGGACCCTCACTTCTCATAGACTGTAATTTCTTGTGATCAGGATCCTCACTCCTCATAGACTGTAATCTCTTGTGATCAGGACCCTCATTCCTCATAGACTGTAATCTCTTGTGATCAGTGTCCTCACTACTCATAGACTGTAATCTCTTGTGATCAGGATCCTCACTCCTCATAGACTGTAATCTCTTGTGATCAGCGTCCTCACTCCTCATAGACTGTAATCTCTTGTGATCAGGATCCTCACTCCTCATAGACTGTAATCTCTTGTGATCAGGATCCTCACTCCTCATAGACTGTAATCTCTTGTGATCAGGACCCTCACTCCTCATAGACTGTAATCTCTTGTGATCAGGACCCTCACTCCTCATAGACTGTAATCTCTTGTGATCAGGATCCTCACTCCTCATAGACTGTAATCTCTTGTGATCAGGATCCTCACTCCTCATAGACTGTAATCTCTTGTGATCAGGACCCTCACTCCTCATAGTCTGTAATCTCTTGTGATCAGGACCCTCACTCCTCATAGACTGTAATCTCTTGTGATCAGGATCCTCACTCCTCATAGACTGTTATCTCTTGTGATCAGGATCCTCACTCCTCATAGACTGTAATCTCTTGTGATCAGGATCCTCACTCCTCATAGACTGTAATCTCTTGTGATCAGGACCCTCACTCCTCATAGACTGTAATCTCTTGTGATCAGGACCCTCACTCCTCATAGACTGTAATCTCTTGTGATCAGGATCCTCACTCCTCATAGACTGTAATCTCTTGTGATCAGGATCCTCATAGACTGTAATCTCTTGTGATCAGGATCCTCACTCCTCATAGACTGTAATCTCTTGTGATCAGGATCCTCACTCCTCATAGACTGTAATCTCTTGTGATCAGGATCCTCACTCCTCATAGACTGTAATCTCTTGTGATCAGGATCCTCACTCCTCATAGACTGTAATCTCTTGTGATCAGGACCCTCACTCCTCATAGACTGTAATCTCTTGTGATCAGGATCCTCACTCCTCATAGACTGTAATCTCTTGTGATCAGGACCCTCATTCCTCATAGACTGTAATCTCTTGTGATCAGTGTCCTCACTCCTCATAGACTGTAATCTCTTGTGATCAGGATCCTCACTCCTCATAGACTGTAATCTCTTGTGATCAGCGTCCTCACTCCTCATAGACTGTAATCTCTTGTGATCAGGATCCTCACTCCTCATAGACTGTAATCTCTTGTGATCAGGATCCTCACTCCTCATAGACTGTAATCTCTTGTGATCAGGACCCTCACTCCTCATAGACTGTAATCTCTTGTGATCAGGATCCTCACTCCTCATAGTCTGTAAACTCTCACGAGCAGGATCCTCACTCCTCATAGTCTGTAAACTCTCATGAGCAGGATCCTCACTCCTCATAGTCTGTAAACTCTCACGAGCAGGATCCTCACTTTTTATAGTCTGTAAACTCTCACGAGCAGGATCTTCACTCCTCATAGTCTGTAAACTCTCATGAGCAGGATCCTCACTCCTCCTAGTCTGTAAACTCTCACGAGCAGGACCCTCACTTGTTATAGTCTGTAAACTCTCACGAGCAGGATCCTCACTCCTCATAGTCTGTAAACTCTCATGAGCAGGATCTTCAATCCTCATAGTCTGTAAACTCTCATGAGCAGGATCCTCACTCCTCATAGTCTGTAAACTCTCATGAGCAGGATCCTCACTCATCATAGTCTGTAAACTCTCATGAGCAGGATCCTCACTCATCATAGTCTGTAAACTCTCACGAGCAGGGTCCGTACTCCTCATAGTCTGTAAACTCTCACAAGCAGGACCCTCACTTGTTATAGTCTGTAAACTCTCACGAGCAGGATCCTCACTCCTCATAGTCTGTAAACTCTCACAAGCAGGACCCTCACTTGTTATAGTCTGTAAACTCTCATGAGCAGGATCCTCACTCCTCATAATCTGTAAACTCTCATGAGCAGGATCCTCACTCCTCATAGTCTGTAAACTCTCATGAGCAGGATCCTCACTCCTCATAGTCTGTAAACTCTCACGAGCAGGATCCTCACTCCTCATAGTCTGTAAACTCTAATGAGCAGGATCCTCACTCCTCATAGTCTGTAAACTCTCATGAGCAGGATCCTCACTCCTCATAGTCTGTAAACTCTCATGAGCAGGGTCCTCACTCCTCATAGTCTGTAAACTCTCACGAGCAGGGTCCTCACTCCAAATAGTCTGTAAACTCTCATGAGCAGGGTCCTCACTCCAAATAGTCTGTAAACTCTCATGAGCAGGGTCCTCACTCCAAATAATCTGTAAACTCTCATGAGCAGGGTCCTCACTCCTCATAGTCTGTAAACTCTCATGAGCAGGATCCTCACTTGTTATAGTCTGTAAACTCTCACGAGCAGGATCTTCACTCCTCATAGTCTGTAAACTCTCACGAGCAAGATCCTCACTCCTCATAGTCTGTAAACTCTCACGAGCAGGATCCTCACTTGTTATAGTCTGTAAACTCTCACGAGCAGGGTCCGTACTCCTCATAGTCTGTAAACTTTCATGAGCAGGATCCTCACTCCTCGTAGTCTGTAAACTCTCACGAGCAGGATCCTCACTTGTTATAGTCTGTAAACTCTCACGAGCAGGGTCCGTACTCCTCATAGTCTGTAAACTCTCATGAGCAGGATCCTCACTCCTCATAGTCTGTAAACTCTCACGAGCAGGATCTTCAATCCTCATAGTCTGTAAACTCTCATGAGCAGGATCCTCACTCCTCATAGTCTGTAAACTCTCATGAGCAGGATCCTCACTCATCATAGTCTGTAAACTCTCATGAGCAGGATCCTCACTCATCATAGTCTGTAAACTCTCACGAGCAGGGTCCGTACTCCTCATAGTCTGTAAACTCTCACAAGCAGGACCCTCACTTGTTATAGTCTGTAAACTCTAACGAGCAGGATCCTCACTCCTCATAGTCTGTAAACTCTCACAAGCAGGACCCTCACTTGTTATAGTCTGTAAACTCTCATGAGCAGGATCCTCACTCCTCATAATCTGTAAACTCTCATGAGCAGGATCCTCACTCCTCATAGTCTGTAAACTCTCATGAGCAGGATCCTCACTCCTCATAGTCTGTAAACTCTCACGAGCAGGATCCTCACTCCTCATAGTCTGTAAACTCTCATGAGCAGGATCCTCACTCCTCATAGTCTGTAAACTCTCAGGAGCAGGATCCTCACTCCTCATAGTCTGTAAACTCTCATGAGCAGGGTCCTCACTCCTCATAGTCTGTAAACTCTCACGAGCAGGGTCCTCACTCCAAATAGTCTGTAAACTCTCATGAGCAGGGTCCTCACTCCAAATAGTCTGTAAACTCTCATGAGCAGGGTCCTCACTCCAAATAATCTGTAAACTCTCATGAGCAGGGTCCTCACTCCTCATAGTCTGTAAACTCTCATGAGCAGGATCCTCACTTGTTATAGTCTGTAAACTCTCACGAGCAGGATCTTCACTCCTCATAGTCTGTAAACTCTCACGAGCAAGATCCTCACTCCTCATAGTCTGTAAACTCTCACGAGCAGGATCCTCACTTGTTATAGTCTGTAAACTCTCACGAGCAGGGTCCGTACTCCTCATAGTCTGTAAACTTTCATGAGCAGGATCCTCACTCCTCGTAGTCTGTAAACTCTCACGAGCAGGATCCTCACTTGTTATAGTCTGTAAACTCTCACGAACAGGGTCCGTACTCCTCATAGTCTGTAAACTCTCATGAGCAGGATCCTCACTCCTCATAGTCTGTAAACTCTCATGAGCAGGGTCCTCACTCCTCATAGTCTGTAAACTCTCATGAGCAGGGTCCTCACTCCTCATAGTCTGTAAACTCTCATGAGAAGGATCCTCACTTGTTATAGTCTGTAAACTCTCAAGAGCAGGGTCCTCACTCCTCATAGTCTGTAAACTCTCACGAGCAGGATCCTCACTCCTCATAGTCTGTAAACTCTCACGAGCAGGGTCCTCACTCCTCATAGTCTGTAAACTCTCACGAGCAGGGTCCGTACTCCTCATAGTCTGTAAACTCTCACGAGCAGGGTCCGTACTCCTCATAGTCTGTAAACTCTCATGAGAAGGATCCTCACTTGTTATAGTCTGTAAACTCTCAAGAGCAGGGTCCTCACTCCTCATAGTCTGTAAACTCTCATGAGCAGGGTCCTCTCTCCTCATAGTCTGTAAACTCTCATGAGAAGGATCCTCACTTGTTATAGTCTGTAAACTCTCACGATCAGGGTCCTCACTCCAAATAATCTGTAAACTCTCACGAGCAGGATCCTCACTCCTCATAGTCTGTAAACTCTCACGAGCAGGGTCCTCACTCCTCATAGTCTGTAAACTTTCATGAGCAGGGTCCTCACTCCTCATAGTCTGTAAACTCTCACGAGCAGGATCCTCACTCCTCATAGTCTGTAAACTCTCACGAGCAGGGTCCTCACTCCTCATAGTCTGTAAACTCTCACGAGCAGGGTCCGTACTCCTCATAGTCTGTAAACTCTCACGAGCAGGATCCTCACTCCTCATAGTCTGTAAACTCCCATGAGCAGGATCCTCACTCCTCATAATCTGTAAACTCTCATGAGCAGGATCCTCACTACTCATAGTCTGTAAACTCTCATGAGCAGGATCCTCACTCCTCATAGTCTGTAAACTCTCACGAGCAGGATCCTCACTCCTCATAGTCTGTAAACTCTCATGAGCAGGATCCTCACTCCTCATAGTCTGTAAACTCTCATGAGCAGGATCCTCACTCCTCATAGTCTGTAAACTCTCATGAGCAGGGTCCTCACTCCTCATAGTCTGTAAACTCTCACGAGCAGGGTCCTCACTCCAAATAGTCTGTAAACTCTCATGAGCAGGGTCCTCACTCCAAATAGTCTGTAAACTCTCATGAGCAGGGTCCTCACTCCAAATAATCTGTAAACTCTCATGAGCAGGGTCCTCATTCCTCATAGTCTGTAAACTCTCATGAGCAGGATCCTCACTTGTTATAGTCTGTAAACTCTCACGAGCAGGATCTTCACTCCTCATAGTCTGTAAACTCCCATGAGCAGGATCCTCACTCCTCATAATCTGTAAACTCTCATGAGCAGGATCCTCACTACTCATAGTCTGTAAACTCTCATGAGCAGGATCCTCACTCCTCATAGTCTGTAAACTCTCACGAGCAGGATCCTCACTCCTCATAGTCTGTAAACTCTCATGAGCAGGATCCTCACTCCTCATAGTCTGTAAACTCTCATGAGCAGGATCCTCACTCCTCATAGTCTGTAAACTCTCATGAGCAGGGTCCTCACTCCTCATAGTCTGTAAACTCTCACGAGCAGGGTCCTCACTCCAAATAGTCTGTAAACTCTCATGAGCAGGGTCCTCACTCCAAATAGTCTGTAAACTCTCATGAGCAGGGTCCTCACTCCAAATAATCTGTAAACTCTCATGAGCAGGGTCCTCATTCCTCATAGTCTGTAAACTCTCATGAGCAGGATCCTCACTTGTTATAGTCTGTAAACTCTCACGAGCAGGATCTTCACTCCTCATAGTCTGTAAACTCTCACGAGCAAGATCCTCACTCCTCATAGTCTGTAAACTCTCACGAGCAGGATCCTCACTTGTTATAGTCTGTAAACTCTCACGAGCAGGGTCCGTACTCCTCATAGTCTGTAAACTTTCATGAGCAGGATCCTCACTCCTCGTAGTCTGTAAACTCTCACGAGCAGGATCCTCACTTGTTATAGTCTGTAAACTCTCACGAGCAGGGTCCGTACTCCTCATAGTCTGTAAACTCTCATGAGCAGGATCCTCACTCCTCATAGTCTGTAAACTCTCACGAGCAGGGTCCTCACTCCTCATAGTCTGTAAACTCTCATGAGCAGGGTCCTCACTCCTCATAGTCTGTAAACTCTCATGAGAAGGATCCTCACTTGTTATAGTCTGTAAACTCTCAAGAGCAGGGTCCTCACTCCTCATAGTCTGTAAACTCTCACGAGCAGGATCCTCACTCCTCATAGTCTGTAAACTCTCACGAGCAGGGTCCTCACTCCTCATAGTCTGTAAACTCTCACGAGCAGGGTCCGTACTCCTCATAGTCTGTAAACTCTCACGAGCAGGGTCCGTACTCCTCATAGTCTGTAAACTCTCATGAGAAGGATCCTCACTTGTTATAGTCTGTAAACTCTCAAGAGCAGTACTCCTCATAGTCTGTAAACTCTCATGAGCAGGGTCCTCTCTCCTCATAGTCTGTAAACTCTCATGAGAAGGATCCTCACTTGTTATAGTCTGTAAACGCTCACGATCAGGGTCCTCACTCCAAATAATCTGTAAACTCTCCCGAGCAGGATCCTCACTCCTCATAGTCTGTAAACTCTCACGAGCAGGGTCCTCACTCCTCATAGTCTGTAAACTTTCATGAGCAGGGTCCTCACTCCTCATAGTCTGTAAACTCTGACGAGCAGGATCCTCACTCCTCATAGTCTGTAATCTCTTGTGATCAGGGTCCTCACTCCTCATAGTCTGTAATCTCTTGTGATCAGGATCCTCACTTCTCATAGTCTGTAAACTCTCAGGAGCAGGGTCCTCACTCCTCATAGTCTGTAAACTCTCATGAGAAGGATCCTCACTTGTTATAGTCTGTAAACTCTCACGAGCAGGACCCTCACTCCTCATAGCCTGTAAACTCTCACGAGCAGGGTCCTCACTCCTCATAGTCTGTAAACTCTCACGAGCAGGATCCTCACTTGTTATTGTCTGTAAACTCTCACGAGATGGATCCTCACTTGTTATAGTCTGTAAACTCTCACGAGCAGGATTCTCACTCCTCATAGTCTGTAAACTCTCACGAGCAGGATCCTCACTCCTCATAGTATGTAAACTCTCACGAGCAGGGTCCTCACTCCTCATAGTCTGTAAACTCTCATGAGCAGGGTCCTCACTCCTCATAGTCTGTAAACTCTCACGAGAAGGATCCTCACTTGTTATAGTCTGTAAACTCTCATGAGCAGGATCCTCACTCCTCATAGCCTGTAAACTCTCATGAGCAGGGTCCTCACTCCTCATAGTCTGTAAACTCTCACGAGCAGGGTCCTCACTCCTCATAGTCTGTAAACTCTCACGAGCAGGATCCTCACTTGTTATTGTCTGTAAACTCTCACGAGAAGGATCCTCACTTGTTATAGTCTGTAAACTCTCACGAGCAGGATTCTCACTCCTCATAGTCTGTAAACTCTCACGAGCAGGATCCTCACTCCTCATAGTATGTAAACTCTCACGAGCAGGGTCCTCACTCCTCATAGTCTGTAAACTCTCATGAGCAGGGTCCTCACTCCTCATAGTCTGTAAACTCTCACGAGAAGGATCCTCACTTGTTATAGTCTGTAAACTCTCATGAGCAGGGTCCTCACTCCGCATAGTCTGTAAACTCTCATGAGCAGGGTCCTCACTCCGCATAGTCTGTAAACTCTCATGAGCAGGGTCCTCACTCCTCATAGTCTGTAAACTCTTACGAGAAGGATCCTCACTTGTTATAGTCTGTAAACTCTCATGAGCAGGGTCCTCACTCCGCATAGTCTGTAAACTCTCAGGAGCAGGGTCCTCACTCCTCATAGTCTGTAAACTCTCACGAGAAGGATCCTCACTTGTTATAGTCTGTAAACTCTCACGAGCAGGGTCCTCACTCCTCATAGTCTGTAAACTCTCACGAGCAGGATCCTCACTCCTCATAGTCTGTAAACTCTCACGAGCAGGGTCCTCACTCCTCATAGTCTGTAAACTCTCACGAGCAGGGTCCTCACTCCTCCTATTTGAATATTGTAATGTGCGATACTTGTCTTTATTTGTACCCCAAAATTGTTAAGTGCTGGGGAATCTGTTGGTGCTATATAAAATTATTATTATTATATCAAATCAGAGACTTCTCTGCAGAGTGCAAAGATGTGTGCTAGTACAATAGCATCTATGATAGTAAAGAAGGGACTGCATATTATTCTATTCTAAAGGCATCAACAAGTAAACTATTGTCAAAAGACGGCTGAAAAGAAAAGGCAGATATTGGCTAACTAGAGAGATATGTAATTCCCTATCCTACATTATACAGTATTGAATATGTCACCATTTTTCTCAATAAATATATTTCCAAAAGGTGCTATTGACACGAAATGTTCCTCAGATGTTAACAACCTAAAAATCTGCTGCCATCTACCAGGATGATAAAAATGAAACGAGGACGGACATTTCAGGAGGACAATTATACCAAACACACAGAAAACTCTCAAATGGTTTCACAGAAAGAAAATAAAGCTGCTAGAATGGCCTGGCTGATACCCTGACTTATTACCCATTGAGAATATATGGAAAGAACTGATCCATGCAGGAGGCCCGCAGAACTTTCAGGATGTGAAGACTGTGAGCAGAATCCCCCCAAAACAATTCAGGACACTAGGTTCTTCAAACAGGAGGCTGAAGCCATCATCACCAACAAAGGCTTCTGTACAAAGTATTGGATAAATATCAGGAAACGTCTTCAATACTTTTCCCTGAGCCGTTTCAGAATTAAATACAGGAATTTAGGTCACTACTGTGGTAGATGCATACAATGACATTGGCTATCCCTCAACACTGATGTTAAAATTTAGACATTCGCCAGTATATCCATAGATGAAGGACATACCAGAGCCTGCACACCAACGCCAAGGTTTCTCAAGTGGTAAGGGACCTAACACTTACCTACCTGTGCGTGATAAGAAAAAATCAGGGGCCAGTGGGCAATTACGGCAGCATTAGGCCGACTCGCAGCCTGCTCCCAGTTGCCTCCAGTGTGACTGAGCACACATACAATGGGAGGAGGGAGAGACAGGTTTTTGCTTATCACGCACAGGTAGGTTAGTGTTAGGTCCCGTGCCACTTGAGAAACCTTGGCGTTGGTGTGCGGGCTCTGGTATGTCCTTCATCTAAGGATATACTGGCGAATGTCTCAATTTTAACATCAGTGTTGAGGGATAGCCAATGTCATTGTATACATCTAACACAGTAGTGCACCTAAATTCCTGTATTGTATTCTAATTGTTACACATCCACACCGTTTATCTGGTGGAGGATGCCATTGTGGCACTTGTAGTCCGCTGCAGGCATCCTCCATTGTATGCATTGTTATGCTGGGGATCGCCCTTAGCAACGGACTACAAGGGCAGGATCTGTTCCCCCAGTATATATGCACAATCGCATTTGGGGTTGAGCACCTCCAGCCATTTGAGACCATGTCTTTGTTGCCGTTTTTAGAATAACACATATAATTACTGATCTTATTTGTGTTGATCTCTTTGTATGTTTGGATTACTTGGGTTGTTACCAATATCTGGGGAACATTTCATGTCAATACCACCTGGAAATATATTTAGTCAAATATATGATGGCGTGTTCAATATGTATTTCACCCATTGTATATCAAAGTATGATGGTTATTTATAGATAATAATAAAGTTAAAGTCCATCATGTCTCCTGGCTATTTTATTGTGCTGGTAATGTACTATATTACAGTGGGTGTAAAGTTGACGAGAGGGGGACAATATATGATGGGGAAGGGTGCGGGGGGATGAAAAAAGTCAATAAGACTAATGGAAAATAGGGACAAACCTCATGAGGGCACTACATTAAAGGTGAATAGATTAAGCAACTGAATAGCACTGTATTTTCCAATATGGAGATCCTACCTGCCGAAACCTGGGGGACACTGTCTGTTTTACCATAGGCACCTTCCCCAGATTGGTCCAGATGGATCAAACCAGACAAGAGGGACGTGCCATTTTTTAGACAAGGGTATTCCCCAATATTGACAGCTGAGGGTAGACAACAGTTCCAACATCTGATTTATTGCTTTTTGTGACCTCCCTGGAGAAGCTGATGCTGATAGGAATGAGATGCAAATTATTTACCTGTCAAATAAAGCCATTTTCACAGCTTTAACCCCGATTCGACACCTTTACCTGGGTAAAAGATCTTAATTTATTCTTCCATAAACTTAAAGTGTACCTGTCATAGTGAAAAAAAAAAAAAAAAGTGATATGTTACTCAGTACCTAATCCTGATCATGTACATTTAATTATGTGTCTAGGACCTATATATCCCTTACAAATAGCATTTATATTTTGCTCACTTGCTTTGTGTTCTTGCCTTCTGGAGGGGGCATGTCCATCTCTCTCCCTCACTGTGGATGACTCATCTGCTCTGAGTCTGGGAGCAGCCTGGCAAAGCACTGCGCAGTAGTTTTTATGCATACATTTTCTATCTGTTCTAGCTGGATGCTAATCAACATAGCTGTCACTATGTGTCATTCAGCTTTCACAGACTCCTGAATGTCTGATAAGATTCTTTGTCATTCGGGAGTCAGAAAGCTTTGGCAGTTCAAGCTTGTTGGGAGTTGTAGTTTTGCAACAGCTGGAGCTGCAGTGTTTGTAAAGAACTGTGTTAGGGAAGTGTTGCCTTTAGCTGTTGCAAAACTACAACTCCCAGCATGCCCACACATCCTTTGTAGTTTTGCAAGAGCTGGAGGCACACAGCTGGATAATACACAGCTCTAACACATAGCTTTGCAACAGCTGGAGGTACAATCTTTGAAAAACTCAAACGCCCATCATGGGAGTTGTAGTTTAGGAACAGCTGAAGGTTGTAGTGGTGCAATGATGATCTCCGATACTGGATACCAACACACTTTACGGCCGGTATCCAGTATGCTGCAAAATACAGAGTAGTCTGTCTGCATAAAGCTAGATGACCCCTAGTGGCGGCTATTTTCATTTTTTAGTAAATGTATTTTTTTTTAATAAATGTCTATTTAAAAAAGTTATCTTATCAGTAGTACTACAAAATATAAAAAGTTTTTCATAATGACAGTGCCTCTTTAAGTGGCACAAGTTTTTTAAACATGTGGATAATGTCACGTGTGCATAATTGGGTATTGATGTAATGGGGGCCAAAGGGCGAGGACTAATCTACAACCACAAAACAGAAGAATGCCCCTGCCGGAAGGTGCAAATGCTATGAACAGCTTTTTGAAGATGATAACTGGGGAATTAAAAACACTGGACAATCTCATATCACCCCCAAATTTACTAGGAATTAAATAAGGGCATTAGTGTATCTTGAGAAGGACACAAGGGGGTAATTTAAATAAATAGGGTAAATTATAGATGTAGTAGTAATATAAAGGTCTTAAAAGTCCAGTGAGAAGAGAATCAATATCTATTTATTTGCATGACAAATATAAAACAGGGCTAGAGCTGAGCAAGTAACAGCGCTCCGAGACTATATCCCTTCTGAGTGGGGAGTGGAGCAGTGCACCAATTTTCTTTACAGGAATGATTTTCTATTCCAATATAGGAACTGTTTAGTGGACCAGTATTCTATTGCTACTACACTGCTGAAAGAAATAAAGGAAACACTAAGATAACACATCCTGGATCTGAATGAACTAATTGTATAAAATACTTTCGTCTTTACATAGTTGAATGCGCTGACAACAAAATCACACAAAAATTATCAATGGAAATCAAATGTATCAACCCAAGGAGGTCTGGATATGGAGTAACACTCAAAATCACAGTGGAAAACCCCACTACAGGCTGATCCAACTTTACGTAATGTCCTTAATACAAATCCCAATGAGGCTCAGTAGTGTGTGTGGCCTCCACGTGCCCGTATGACCTCCCCGCCTGGGCATGCTCCTGATGAGGTAGAGGATGGTCTCCTGAGGGATGTCCTCCCAGACCTGAACGAAAGCATCCGCCAACTGCTGTACAGTCTGTGGTGGATGGAGCGAGACGTCCCAGATGTGCTCAATCGGATTCAGGGGAACGGGCGGCCAGTCCAAAGCATCAATGC
Source organism: Hyla sarda (assembly GCF_029499605.1). Lineage (NCBI taxonomy): Eukaryota > Metazoa > Chordata > Amphibia > Anura > Hylidae > Hyla > Hyla sarda. The sequence goes on from NW_026610679.1 coordinate 51,518, forward strand.
CTTCATCTTGCAGGAACTGCTGACACACTCCAGACGCATGAGGTCTAGCTTTGTCTTGTATTAGGAGGAACCCAGGGCCAACCGCACCAGCATATGGTCTCACAAGGGGTCTGAGGATGTCATCTCGGTACCTAATGGCAGTCAGGCTACCTCTGGCAAGCACATGGAGGGCTGTACGGCCCCCCAAAGAAATGCCACCTCACACCATTACTGACCCACCGCCAAACCAGTCATGCTGGAGGATGTTGCAGGCAGCAGAACGTTCTCCACGGCGTCTCCAGACTCTGTCACATGTGCTCAGTGTGAACCTGCTTTCATATGTGAAGAGCACAGGGCACCATTGGCAAATTTGCCAATCTTGGTGTTCTCTGGCAAATGTGAAATGTCCTGCACTGTGTTGGACTGTAAGCACAACCCCCACCTGTGGATGTCAGGACCTCATAGTCTGTTTCTAACCGTTTGAGTGGACACATGCACATTTTTGGTCTGCTGGAGGTCATTTTGCAGGGCTCTGGATGTGCTCCTCGCACAAAGGTGGAGGTAACGGTCCTGCTGCTGGGTTATTGTCCTCTTACGGCTTCCTCCATGTCTCTTGATGTACTGGCCTGTCTCCTGGTAGCGCCTCCATGCTCTGGACACTACGCTGACAGACACAGCAAACCTTCTTGCCACAGCTCGCATTGATGTGCCATCCTGGATGAGCTGCACTACCTGAGAAACTTGTGTGGGTTGTAGACTCAATCTCATGCTACCACAGGAGTGAAAGCACCACCAGCATTCAAAAGTGACCAAAACATCAGCCAGGAAGCATAGGAACTGAGAAGTGGTATTTTTTGGGCACCTGCAGAACCACTCCTTTATTGGGGGTGTCTTGCTAATTGCCTATAATTTCCCCCTGTTGTCTGTTCCATGTGAAATAGATTGTCAATCAGTGTTGTTCCTGAGTGGACAGTGGGATTTCACACAAGTGTCAGTGACTTGGAGTTACATTGTGTTGTTTAAGTCTTCCCTTTATTTGTTTGGGCAGTGTATATAAGGAAAATGATCTACCAACTGGCACCTTTCTATGTACTGTAACTTGCTTGTATAAACATTGACCAGTACAGCCTTTTTTTTTTTAATCTTTTGGGACAAGACAAAGGATTACACATAAATTGCCTATTTTACTGTCTTTGTATTTTTATTTCAGATGGTCGTACTATTTTCTACTTTATTTTGTAATATGCTTTAGTAAAAATTTTTTTTTATATTTTTGGGCGAAAAAAAATGCTGTCTTGTCCCATGACAGGATAGGAGGACGGGATAGGAGGTCGGAATAGGAGGACGGGATAGGAGGTCGGGATAGGAGGACGGGATAGTAGGTTGAGATAGGAGGATGGGATAGGAGGTCGGGATAGGAGGAAGGGATAGTAGGTTGAGATAGGAGGATGGGATAGGAGGTCGGAATAGGAGGACGGGATAGGAGGTCGGGATAGGAGGACGGGATAGTAGGTTGAGATAGGAGGATGGGATAGGAGGTCGGGATAGGAGGGATAAGAGGACGGGATATGAGGTCGGGATAGGAGGATGGGATATGAGGACTGTTGGCAGTATATAAGCAGCGCGAGAAAGCGGGTTCCCCTGCGCGCAGACTCGGTAAAAGTCCTCAAAGGATGTCGATCTTCAATTCCATGAAACAGCAGATGTAATGTTTCAGGTTGTTTGGATGCCCGTAGACTTTACCCAGAGCAGCCTCATTACTATAGGATCGTAAAAAGTAAATCTATGTTACCCCAAACTTAACGCGAGCGAAGCCGCGGGCAAAAGCTAGTTTTTTAATATGCTTTGGTAAAAAAAAGGTGTATATTTTTGGGTGAAAAATAATGCTGTCTTGTCCCTGTAGTTATTGCCTGTGTTTCTCTGTAAGGAGACATAATACAGGAAGTGTTTGCGGCACAATACGACTGTGTGTAGGCTCCTGGCGTATCAATCAGCCTGCTGTGTGAGCCAGGGGTGTCAGAGCTGGAGGCATGTCATAGAGCTGATGTGAGGTGCAGAACTGCGTCCTAATTCTGCGTTTGCTCCTCCCCTCAGCTGTTTGGAGATTGCAGAAGATATGAGGGGAGGGGAAGGCAGAGATGGGAAAAATCAACCAAGAATTTAGCAAAAATTGAACAACCTTTATTCAAATCATTAAAACCTATATCAAAAATATTATAAAATGAATACAGAGTCATAGGTCTCAGTAAAAGGAGACTCTAGGGGGGCGGAGCCTGACCGCTGAGCTGGATGGCCGCTTAACTGTGCTGCTCTCCACGACCGAGACCTGAACCGACCTCATACAGCTCCTCATCTCACTCCAAAATGGGCAGAACGGACCGAGAGTGTGCCGGTGCAACCCCTGGTCTACCGAAATCTAATAAGAGCCAGGCGGACATGGCAAAATACCTGAGGGCAAAGTCCCAGCAGAGCCCGGCGCGGTCTTCCAAGATGGCGCTGGCTCCCGCCGCTGCTGCTGACAGAGACGAGGCATCAGAAGACGAGAGTTACGGCGGTAGCCAGGCGGACTCAGGTGGAGAAGACCCGAAACTTCACCTAACCAAAGCCTTCCTGAGAAAGACTGTGCAACAAGCGGTTGCTAAAGCGATCCAAGCGGCCTTCGTACCGGTGCTACAAGAACTGGCGGACATTAAGTCGGAAGTCCGCCATGCGGCCTCCCGCACCGAGCACTTGGAAACTGCACTGACTGACACAGTGTCCTTCTGTGACTCAACTGGGCACCAGCTCCAGCACCATGAGAACCAACTCAATAAAGCCTTCTTGATGTTAGAAGACCAGGAAAACAGGAGCCGGAGGAAAAACGTGAGGATTAAAGGCATTCCCGAGACATACGCTTCGGAAGCCCTCCGTGGCGTCACCATGCAGATTTTCGCCTCCTTGCTAGGAGATGAAAGAGCGGCAGCCATTGTCATAGAACGGGTCCACAGGGCGCTTAAGCCTAAGCCTCAACCGAACGAACCTCCCAGAGACTTGGTCTGTGGGCTGCTCAGCTATCTGGACACCGCTGCGGTCCTCAGGGCTAATAGAGAAACCGAGGACTTGAGATTTGAAGGTACGCAGATTCAGATATACCAAGATATCGCTCCATCCACGCTGGCTAAGCGACGTCTCCTTAACCCCCTGCTGCAGAAACTTAGAGAACACCACTTACCTTACATGTGGCTGTTCCCTTTCGGCATCTCCATCCTGAAAGGTGGAAAAAGGATCTCTATCAGGTCTCCAGATGAGCTCGATAAAGCCTGGGCACTGCTGGAGATCGACCCAATTGCCATCCCCTCTTGGCTGCCAGTGAATATGTGCCACACACTGCCGTCGCTCCCGAAGCAGATTGGAGGCCCGCGAGCAGAAAAGCCTAAACCCTCTAAAGCCCGCAGACATGCAGCTAAGCTACAGAAGGACTATGACACCACCTGATCTCCACCGGTCTCCTATCCGATAAGTATATTGCCTTCATTTAAGATTTAAGTTTTCTAGTTACTATACTGCCCGCCTTGGCCGTGATAGCCCGATTGCAGAGCGCCTGGCTTATTATTATTATTGCCGCTTGCCTGGAACCACTCAGCACTTGCGGAACGACCCTGCTGTGATCTAACTGTTGGTGGACTTCCATTGTTCCATAACCTGACAGCTTTTGTATTACCCTACAGCTTGACCTATCAGTTTCTAATGATGTGGGGCTACGATGAAAAGTTTCCCCTGTAACGTTGCATATTGCACTTCCCTGGCCTTTCCCCCCCATCCCCTGGCCCTATACCGTCAATCACGGCATCTCTCGCTACCGCCACCCCCCTCCTTTCAATGCATAGTACTTGCTCGTGACTGCCACCACCCACGACCTGCTAGCCGAGAGCTACCCCCTTGCCACTCGCATGATTTGGGTCCTGGACTTCCCTGCTCCCATGGCCCCTTCCCTAACCCTTTCATGGCCCCCCGAGGACACATGAAGACATGGGATCCACCGGTCGAATGGGCCACTGCTGTATGCTCCACTCGGTCATCTGAGGTGTGGCTGGACTGTTGGCACCCCATGGACCGACACGTGAGACACACCTTGATACCTACCAAGCAGATGGGATGAGCCACTGCTGAGCTCCCTCGGCCTTGCCTTGATACCTTATTTCTTTGAAGGGTCCATGTGTGGTCTAACCGATTGGCGGGGGGGGGGGGTGGGGGTGGCTGGCTGGCTAGCTGAATAGCTGGGAGGGGGGGGTCAGGTCATGTCATGTCATGTTGTCTTATTCGATTTCATTTTATCTGCTTTAACCTAATTTGCTGTGCATACTAGTTTGGGATTCTTACAGCTAGCTACCTATTACAGTGGGTCCGTACTTAGTCTGCTATTTGTTCCATGCGGGATGTCCTGCACATATGTCACTCTGAGGGCTGTATTTCTTAACATTTACCTATTTTAGAGTTTTAAGGTTCTAATAATGGTCGATTTGGTCGTCGGTTCAGGAATTTATCCGTAACCCTACTTTCTACACCCACTTTTTCCCTTTTCTCTTTGTAGAAAGGCTATCCCCTCTTCATTTCCCCCCTCACCTGTACGCCTTGGTACCTCACCATCCCATTGGCTGTTTTATCGCCTATAGTGAATTATTTCTCCTTTTTCCACTATCTGACCCTCTCACTCTTTCCCCTTTCTGCTTCTACTCCTTCCCTCCGTCTCCCCCCCCCCTCCCGCCTGGTGCCTTGTTCGGTCTACCCCCGGTCCTAGTGCGTCTTCCACCAGTCTCGTCTTGTTTGTTGTGTCTCCCCTGTCCTGTCAACCCCTTGTTCGTCCTTGCTACATCCAGCTGCTACCTGGTGTGCCATGGCCACTCTTCAGTTTATGACGTACAATGTACATGGCTTTAACTCTCCATGTAAGAGACATAATGTATTGTCTTTATTGCAGAAAGAGAAAGTGTCTGTACTGTTCCTACAGGAAACGCATTTTAAGAAGCATAGGATTCCCAAACTACCTTCTAACTACTTCTCTCTTTGGTTTCATAGTGGGAGCTCGAACTCCTCCTCCAGAGGGGTATCTATTGCACTGCAGAGGGAGGTCCCCTTCCAACTCCTTGACTCTTACGACTCAGCTGACGGGAGGGTACTGTTCATAAAAGGTAGGATCGGAGCCGTGACATACACTTTAGCCTCCCTTTACGCCCCAAACAAGAAACAGATTCCCTGGCTGTTGGGTACATTGGAGAGATTGAGGGCCTTCGCGGAGGGTCCTATTATCATAGGGGCTGACTTGAACGTCGCTCTAGAACCCCTTCTGGACTCCTCTACGCGGAGGTCGGCGATCCGACCGGTTGACCTACGCACCCTGAGGAACAAACTACAGGAGCTGGGTCTTGTTGACGTTTGGCGTCTGCACAACCCAGGTGACCACTCCTACACTTTCTTCTCCACCCCCCATCAGTCTGCTCAGCGCCTGGATTACCTCCTCTGCCATGAAAGCATCCTGCCATCGTTCCACCACTCCACAATAGCACCTAGGACTTTGTCAGACCACTCACCCGTCACTGCCGCGTCCACTCTCACACACCTCCCCAGGCGGGACTGGACGTGGCGTCTAAACGACTCCCTACTGTCACATCCAGAAACGGTTTCTAACCTCTCATACCAAATCCAAGCCTTCTTTGATATAAATCTCACCCCAGACGTCTCCTGGCCAACGGTATGGGAAACGCATAAGGCGTACATGCGAGGCATCTTAATTGCCTTAGGCTCTAAAGTCAAGAAAGAGAGGGCACGAGAGGTCTCCTCCCTATTGGAGCGACTTACCGAGCTCGAGAGCCGATTTAGAGCTCCGTTCTCCCCATCCGTTGCCCGGGAACTCAATTCTGTTCGGGAACAGCTGCGAGATATACTCACCCAGAAACATGCGGACTCTGTAATCCGCTTCCGTCAAAAGTTATTCCAACACGGGGACAAGGGGGGGCGTTTGATGTCGGCTATGATTAAGAAGCGGAAGGAGAAAACATTTATCCCTGCCATCAAAACAAACGCACACCAACTAACCACGGACACTAAGAAAATAGCCTCGGCCTTCACGGACTATTATACTACCTTATACAATATCTCCCCCCATGTCCCTGACCACACACAACGATCTCAGGCTATAACATCCTTTCTGCGCTCGCTGGCATTACCTACCTTGACTGCAGAGGAGGCTGCATCCCTCTTGGAGCCTTGCACCATTGAAGAGGTGCAGAAAGTACTACAATCCTTCCCTAATGGCAAAAGCCCGGGCCCAGATGGACTTAGCCTGACTTACTATAAAACATTTCGGGAGGTCCTGGCCCCCAAGTTGATGCACTGGTGCAACGCTCTATTGGAGGGAGGTAGCCTGCCTGCTCAAGCGCTCGAAGCACATATTACTATCCTTCCTAAAGAAGGCAAGGATCATCTCTTATGCTCCAGCTACAGGCCCATATCCTTGCTCAATATTGACGTGAAGGTGTGGGCCAAGGTGCTAACGCTCAGACTGGGGCGATATCTACCACGCCTCATACATCCGGATCAAACAGGTTTCGTGCGCGGCAGGGAGGGCAGACACAACGCCCTTAGGGTGATGCACGCAATGCATTATGCTAGGTCCACACACACTCCACTTATCCTCCTCGGCACAGATGCCGAGAAGGCATTCGACAGAGTTTCCTGGCAGTACTTACAACACGCATTGGCCTCCTTTGGAGTGCCCCAGGCATTCACAGCTGCCGTCATGTCGCTTTACTCGAACCCGAGCGCGCGCGTTAGGGTCAATGGCACTTTGTCCCCCCTCCTTCCAGATCAGAAATGGTACCCGGCAGGGGTGCCCCCTGTCCCCTTCATTGTACATCACAGTCATGGAGACGCTATTGCAGGCTCTACGGAGGGAGAAGTTGATTGAAGGCTTGGTGGTGGGTGAGCATGAACATAAAGCCGCTGCTTTCGCGGACGATCTGCTCCTTCTCATCACGAACCCGGAGACCGCTTTACCAAAAGTACAAGACTTGCTAGATCATTTCGGCTCGCTTTCCAACTTCAAGGTCAACTACACTAAGTCGGAAATATTGAATGTTTCCCTACCCAACAATAGAGCAAAACTCCTACAAAACTCCTCCCCTTACCGATGGCCGTCAGACCACATTACTTACCTAGGCATTGCCTTGCCACCATTGCTGTCCGACCTGTTTGTAGCCAACTACGTGCCTATGTTAGCAAAACTGAAACGACAGATAGAGTCTTACCAGCTGCCCTTCCTGTCGTGGATGGGTAGGCGGAATCTACTACAGACGTACATTATGCCCTCCATCCTGTATTTGCTCAGAATGGTACCAATTGCCTTACCGACCAAACATTTGCTTCAATGGAGGCGATTGTTCTCCTCCTTCCTCTGGTCAGGCAAGAAGCCACGCTTGCCGTACAAACTCCTGCTTAGGCGTAAATCACACGGGGGCATAGCTCTCCCGGATGTCGAGCAATGGTACCGGGTGGTGCATTTACAGAGATGGACGAAGATTTTCTCTCACACTAGCCTTCTACAGGGCACTTCTTTAGAATCACTACAACTTGCAGTACCTGATACCTCACGCGAGAGAACACTTTGGCTCCCCTCAACAGACATACTCACCCAGATAGCTAACCCATTGCTGCGGGGCACACTCCTGCTTAAAAAGACTTTTGATAGGTCGGGCAGACGTATGGCGGGGGACAGGCCTACCCTGTCCCCGGCTCTACCGAGCTCACTGATTCCGCACATCCTGACGCCACGCGCCTCGGAGGTGGATGGTGTTTGGAGACATCTTAGATCCGTACCGCTGAAGCTTTTATGTAGGGATGGCCACCCACCGTCTCAGGAGGTAATCCGGGAGCTGATCCCGACTACGACTCTAAATTTCATGCAAAACTACATTATACGGCGCGCATGCGCCTCCTTATTGAGGCAATATACCATCGGCTCCGACCTATCCTGGGTAGACAGACTAGCTCTTGCCACCACAGACATTGACACTAAGCCGCGGCTTTCTGTCTTTCGTTCACATTATATGGACGAAGATGGTGCTACTCCTCCGCTTTTCCTTACCTCATGGGAAAAGGAATTGAGGATTACCCTCACTGACGCTGACAAGAAGAAGATTCTAGATAGCTCCCATGGGTTCTCTAGATGCGTTAAGTTACAGGAAGGACATTATAAGCTGCTAGTTAGGTGGTACAGGACACCAGAGCTGCTCAGACATTGGGGCCTCACACAGACATCGGAGTGTTGGAGATGTGGGGGTGACATTGGCTCACTATCGCACATATGGTGGCACTGCCCCCTCCTAACTGACTTTTGGAAGGATGTGGGGGAGACTATGACTGTAGTGACAGGCACTAAGGTTGACCTTACTCCACTTCAGATCTTCCTAGGGCTCCCGGGCTCGGGGTGCCCCTTGCATCCCAAATCCCTGACAGCACATCTGCTCACGGCGGCTAAGGCCCTTATCCCGCTACACTGGCGTCAGACCTCTCCGCCAACTGTTGATGAATGGAAGGGCAGAGTCTCACAGTTATGTCGCCTGGAGGAGTTGTCGAGCTGGGGGACTCACACACATGACCGTTTTCTGCAGACATGGACCCCGTGGAGGAGGTACCTAGCCTCCCCTGGAACTCCCTAATTACTGCTCGCTGTTTCCTTTGCTTCTTCCAACCTTTCCCCACAAACCACGCACTCTGGTTTAGAAGTACCGATTGAACTCCATCAGTACTGCACTTAGCCCACGTTTGCGTCAGCCCTTGCCCTCATGTTCGCCCACGCCCCTCACCTCTACTTCCTCTCCCTATTGTGTCCTTCCTCGCCCCCATCTCCTCCATTACCCTCCTATTGTGGTCGCCCTCCTTCTCCCACCTTCTCACCCCACCTTTCTCTTCCATCTCTTTCTAATTCCCGATCACTTGCTCTATGTTCTTCACCCCCCTAATCTTTCTCTCCATCTCAATCTCTCTCCACGCTACCATGTAAGTTGAATCGTTTCACCTGAGACAGACTATCCATGGTACACGAGTGCAGCTGGCCTCGCTCGTGGACAGTGGGTCCTCTTTCACGTCCTTACATGTGTGTCTTGCCCTGGCCCGCATTGTCTCTTACGTGGGTTTTTCGAGGGTCTTGTACAAACTTGGGACTCATTGTGCAGACACCTACCGTTTATTAGTCTGTCGAATGTCTTAGGCGCTATGTACTTGCGAACTTACATACTTATTGTTGTATTCTGTGATTGACTCAACTGTTGTGTCTTGAAAATTCATAAATAAAGAATTGATAAAAAAAAAGTAAAAGGAGACTCTACACAGGGACAGTCCCCTACAATTCACCCTTAGGACACCCGACGCGTTTCCCCGTAGACTAAACATGTTTACGGTTCATCAGGGGTTACTATATTAGCCCAGGATATTTGAATTTCGACAATAACTTATTCCATTCTATATATGATAAGCAAAGAAAAGACAGACAACACACAGCAAGCAAGGTTAATGAATGCACAATGTAAAATTTGTGAGTTTCTTCCTTGTGGGAGATCTCCAGTAAGATGTTGACATCCAATGAGCCCTAAGTGCTTGATATCAACTCCTGGGATAGTTGTAGATCCTAAAATGCAAAAGCAAGAAAGCAGGAGACAGCAACAGGACATACAATTATCAACATATAAAGCGTAACAGACAAACTAAAACTAAGCGAAAAAGGCCACTTATATTTATAGTATACATTAAAGCACATTGATACAAAACAGAGACCACCATTAATTCTGAATAGAATGGAATAGTTATAAGTACCTGAATAGCAGACTAGATTACATCAGATTTTGCCCATGCTAGATAACGTGGGCTAACAACAAACAGATCGTCCTTCTCAACAATGGCCCCCATTTAGCTAAAAATAAATAAACAATGTTGAAATTGATGAACTAGAAGTCGCTTAGAAAAACAGATTACTCCATTAGTATGTCTATAAATTCATTTTATCTCCATATGTATATCCAGATAGTGATTGTGATAAAGATGATACTAAGACTCCCACAGAGATCACACTATAAATAAATAACCAATCAATGAGACTCTACAGTCATACCCTGTTATTATCCACACTGGACAATTAATAAAATGTTATTACCTTAAATATTAGCTTTCAATGTGTGAGGGGCTATATAGCCATCAATGATTCTCACAATACTAATAGAAGCCAGAGGGACGATTATCTGTTCCTGATAATAACAGAAATGGTATATCAGAACTAGCAGAATCCATACCGTTACTAGAATATATTACAATAAAAATATAAACATCCAAAAGAAATCAGAAGATACTGACTCTTACCTCAACATATCCCTGACCACAATAAGTCCACAAAGATAGATCTCCCTTACTGCTGTATGTCTATCCTGTCTAGATAACAAAAGCGCTGTCATAAATAACACTACTAGAGAATGATAACAAAGATCTATATTAAGAATGGTTCTCACCTCCACCATAATCCGGGCATGGATGATGACCATACCAAACTCTGATTCAGGCTGGCGGCATCTATGCGGAGCCCGGCTACTCCTTATATATGCCTCATAACCGTGTTTATACACGCGCCAGATCTGGACGCCAACTGCGTCACTTTCGGCTGTGTGCGTGTCACTGCCTTGCCTAGTGCGTTCCATACCTCACCTTCGATTCCATACCTCACGCGTTCCACGCCTCCCCCTGTTATTTGCGTGTCAATATACTTGTAGTATCCGATCTAAATAGATACCTAGATTCCGTGTTATGGAGTCCACCCCAGATACAATCGGGCATCCCTTCAAAGGGGACACCCCTTTATGGATTTTCGGGAGGGAATAGAGGGTATAAAGGGGTGTCCCCTTTGAAGGGATGCCCGATTGTATCTGGGGTGGACTCCATAACACGGAATCTAGGTATCTATTTAGATCGGATACTGAGGGACCATGTATCCTCATTACCATCATATATACGTGACACTAGCAATCTGCTCAAGAAAATTGACGGTATCCAATTGGATGCCGATATGCTTCTAGCATCAATAGATGTGGAAGCATTGTATAGTTCCATCCACCACGAAGATGGTATTAGAGCAGTTGCTTCCTTTCTGCAGACTGGGGGTGTCCAGTTCCGGACACACAATGAGTACGTCATCCAACTCCTCGATTTTTTGTTAAACCATAATTATATTTAGTTTGACTCCAAGTACTACCACCAGCTCAGGGGTACTGCAATGGGGAGCCCAGTGGCTCCCTCATATGCAAACCTTACCCTGGGCTGGTGGGAGAGTACTATTGTGTTTTGTGAAGAGAGTAGCTGGTCCCCACATATCATCTATTGGGGATGCTATATTGATGACGTATTCATTGTGTGGTCCGGAACTGAGGACCTCTTTAAGAAGTTTGTGAGACATCTAAATGACAACCCTCTGGACTTAAAATTTACCTTTGAGATCCATAGGGATGAACTACCATTTTTGGATGTTCACATCAGGAGCAGCAATTTGGGTTTTCTTGAGACCTCTACATATAGAAAATCTACAGCGATGAACAGTTTGCTCCATTGGGAAAGCTATCATCCGCATCCTCTTAAGAGAGGGATCCCATCTCAAGCAAAAGACTATCACTATCCTCAGCCTATAAAAGAGCCCTCTCTACGGAGAGATGGGATCTCTTGACCCCTAGGAAAAAGGAGGAGGGAGACAGTCAAATACGACTGATTGGGACATTTGACAACCAGGTGGATAGGGTACAGTCGATTTTGAGGAGGTACTGGCCTATCCTACTACATGATGAGGATATAAGGGATGTGCTACCCACATTCCCTTCCAATACCTTCAGGAAGGGTAGATCATTGAGAGACAGGCTAGTACACAGTCATTTCCAAGGGGTAAAAAGAGAGGGTACTTGGCTTGAGAGACGTCCCCTTGGAACATTTTGCTGCGGAAGATGCAAGGCATGTGCATCTGTGTCACAAACTAAAACTTTCGCTAGTGTAGTAACTAACAAAATCTATCAGATCAGAGATTTTGCGAACTGTGAGACAGAAGGGGTAGTTTATTTGTGTACATGTCCAAAACAATATGTAGGTAAGACTAGGAGAGCCTTTAACTCCTTAACGACGCAGGACGTATATTTACGTGCTGCGCCGGCTCCCGCGATATGAAGCAGGATCGCGCCGCGATCCCGCATCATATCTCGTCGGTCCCGGCGCTCTTCAACGGCCGGGACCCGCGGCTAATACCACACATCGCCGATCGCGGCGATGTGCGGTATTAACCCTTTAGAAGCGGCGGTCAAAGCTGACCGCCGCTTCTAAAATGAAAGTGAACCGGCTGCTCAGTCGGGCTGTTCGGGACCGCCGCGGTGAAATCGCGGCGTCCCGAACAGCTGACCGGACACCGGGAGGGCCCTTACCTGCCTCCTCGGTGTCCGATTGGCGAATGACTGCTCCGTGCCTGAGATCCAGGCAGGAGCAGTCAAGCGCCGATAACACTGATCACAGGCGCGTTAATACACGCCTGTGATTGTCACGATGCCGGCTGGCAGGAGGTGGATCCTCTGTGCCAGAGAGGGATTGGCGTGGACCATGCTAGTGGACCGGTTCTAAGTCACTACTGGTTTTCACCAGAGCCCGCCGCAAAGCGGGATGGTCTTGTTGCGGCGGTAGTGACCAGGTCGTATCCACTAGCAACGGCTCAACCTCTCTGACTGCTGAAGATAGGCGCGGTACAAGGGAGTAGACAGAAGCAAGGTCGGACGTAGCAGAAGGTCGGGGGCAGGCGGCAAGGTTCGTAGTCAGGGTGGATAGCAGAAGTTCTGGTACACAGGCTTTGGACACACAAAACGCTTTCACTAGGCACAAGGGCAACAAGATCCGGCAAGGGAGTGCAAGGGAGGAGATCAGATATAGCCAGGGAGCAGGTGGAAGCCAATTAAGCTAATTAGGCCAGGCACCAATCATTGGTGCACTGGCCCTTTAAGTCTCAGGGAGCTGGCGCGCGCGCCCTAGAGAGCGGAGCCGCACGCGCCAGCACATGACAGCAGGGGACGGGAACGGGTAAGTGACCTGGGATGCGATTCGCGAGCGGGCGCGTCCCGCTGTGCGAATCGCATCCCTGACGGCCATGACAGTGCAGCGCTCCCGGTCAGCGGGACCGACCGGGGCGCTGCGGAGAGAGAGACGCCGTACGCGCTCCGGGGAGGAGCGGGGACCCGGAGCGCTAGGCGTAACAGTGATCTGTGTAGAAGATCAGTGTGTGCAGTGTTATAGGTCCCTATGAGAGATATAACACTGCAAAAAAAATGTAAAAAAAAAAGTGTTAATAAAGGTCATTTAACCCCTTCCCTAATAAAAGTTTGAATCACCCCCCTTTTCCCATAAAAAAAAATAAAACAGTGTAAAAAAAATAAATAAATAAACATATGTGGTATCGCCGCGTGCGTAAATGTCCGAACTATAAAAATATATCATTAATTAAACCACACGGTCTATTGCGTACGCGCAAAAAAATTCCAAAGTCCAAAAAAGCGTATTTTGGTCACTTTTTATACCATTAAAAAATTAATAAAAAGTGATCAAAAAGTCCGATCAAAACAAAAATCATACCGATAAAAACTACAGATCACGGCGCAAAAAATGAGTCCTCATACCGCCCTGTACGTGGAAAAATAAAAAAGTTATAGGGGTCAGAAGATTACATTTTTAAACGTATAAATTTTCCTGCATGTAGTTATGATTTTTTCCAGAAGTGCGACAAAATCAAACCTATATAAGTAGGGGATCATTTTAACTGTATGGACCTACAGAATAATGATAAGGTGTCATTTTTACTGAAATATGCACTGCGTAGAAACGGAAGGCCCCAAAAGTTACAAAATGATGTTTTTTTCTTCGATTTTGTCGCACAATGATATTTTTTTCCGTTTTGCCGTGCATTTTTGGGTAAAATGACTAAAATGTCACTGCAAAGTAGAATTGGCAACGCAAAAAATAAGCCATAATATGGATTTTTAGGTGGAAAATTGAAAGGGTTATGATTTTTAAAAGGTAATGAGGAAAAAACGAAAGTGCAAAAACGGAAAAACCCTGAGTCCTTAAGGGGTTAAGAAACGTGTGTGGGAGCATATATGTGATATTGAGAACCAAAGAGATACTCCTCTTGCACAACATGTTTCTGAGGAACATGGAGGCAATATAGGGGATATTTCGTTTTGTGTTGTGGAAGTTGTTCACAGACCCCCGAGAAAAGGAAAATGGGATAGAAGGATACTACAAAAGGAAGCTGAGTGGATCCATAGGTTAAAGTCAGTAACACCACAGGGATTAAATGAACGACTATCGTTTAGTTGTTTCATTTGAATTGGGAGTATGTTTACAGTATTCAAGTTTTCTTATCCTGTCCGTTTAGTATTTAAGACGATGATTTTAGGGATACCTAGAGTACCCATATATGGTAGTTTAACGTTGTAAAGACCTGAGTCTCCGTAGTATGTGAGTAAGCGACATTATTGGCTCGAATGAGCAAATAGGAATATATAATATTAAATATCAATACTTTTTGGGGTGGGTAATTAATTATAGTTACACCCTAATACATTGTTGTTTTATATCAATACCTATATTTTGTTTGGTTAGGTTGGTGTCAGTGAAGGAATAAATAGGCCATAGTGCCTTTTCTATATGTGTACATTTAATTATCAGTACATGTATGTATTTATGTCACTGTTATCTTTTTATTGTTATCATCAATGGCCCTTATAATTCTAAACTACCAATAATTCTAAATAACCAATTTTTACTAATTACCTCCCTGTGTATATACAGATATATTGAAAACATGATGATTCATGTAAGTATATTAACACGCAAGTATATTGACACCCAAATAACAGGGGGAGGCGTGGAACGCGTGAGGTTTCCCTTGGTCTGGAAAACGGAGATGGAGGTAGGATCGAAGGTGAGGAATGGAACGCACTAGGCAAGGCAGTGACACGCACACAGCCGGAAGTGACGCAGTTGGCGTCCAGATCTGGCGCGTGTATAAACACGGTTATGAGGCATATATAAGGAGTAGCCGGGCTCCGCATAGATGCCGCCAGCCTGAATCAGAGTTTGGTATGGTCATCATCCATGCCCGGATTATGGTGGAGGTGAGAACCATTCTTAATATAGATCTTTGTTATCATTCTCTAGTAGTGTTATTTATGACAGCGCTTTTGTTATCTAGACAGGATAGACATACAGCAGTAAGGGAGATCTATCTTTGTGGACTTATTGTGGTCAGGGATATGTTGAGGTAAGAGTCAGTATCTTCTGATTTCTTTTGGATGTTTATATTTTTATTGTAATATATTCTAGTAACGGTATGGATTCTGCTAGTTCTGATATACCATTTCTGTTATTATCAGGAACAGATAATCGTCCCTCTGGCTTCTATTAGTATTGTGAGAATCATTGATGGCTATATAGCCCCTCACACATTGAAAGCTAATATTTAAGGTAATAACATTTTATTAATTGTCCAGTGTGGATAATAACAGGGTATGACTGTAGAGTCTCATTGATTGGTTATTTATTTATAGTGTGATCTCTGTGGGAGTCTTAGTATCATCTTTATCACAATCACTATCTGGATATACATATGGAGGTAAAATGAATTTATAGACATACTAATGGAGTAATCTGTTTTTCTAAGCGACTTCTAGTTCATCAATTTCAACATTGTTTATTTATTTTTAGCTAAATGGGGGCCATTGTTGAGAAGGACGATCTGTTTGTTGTTAGCCCACGTTATCTAGCATGGGCAAAATCTGATGTAATCTAGTCTGCTATTCAGGTACTTATAACTATTCCATTCTATTCAGAATTAATGGTGGTCTCTGTTTTGTATCAATGTGCTTTAATGTATACTATAAATATAAGTGGCCTTTTTCGCTTAGTTTTAGTTTGTCTGTTACGCTTTATATGTTGATAATTGTATGTCCTGTTGCTGTCTCCTGCTTTCTTGCTTTTGCATTTTAGGATCTACAACTATCCCAGGAGTTGATATCAAGCACTTAGGGCTCATTGGATGTCAACATCTTACTGGAGATCTCCCACAAGGAAGAAACTCACAAATTTTACATTGTGCATTCATTAACCTTGCTTGCTGTGTGTTGTCTGTCTTTTCTTTGCTTATCATATATAGAATGGAATAAGTTATTGTCGAAATTCAAATATCCTGGGCTAATATAGTAACCCCTGATGAACCGTAAACATGTTTAGTCTACGGGGAAACGCGTCGGGTGTCCTAAGGGTGAATTGTAGGGGACTGTCCCTGTGTAGAGCCTCCTTTTACTGAGACCTATGACTCTGTATTCATTTTATAATATTTTTTATATAGGTTTTAATGATTTGAATAAAGGTTGTTCAATTTTAGCTAAATTCTTGTTTGGTTTTTGATACTAATGAGCTAAATTGGATTTGTGGTCCATATTTCAGTGATTGGAAGGCCGAGATGGGTAGGACGCAACTCTGCACCTCCCTCAGCCCCACTCCCTTCACAGCTCCCTCCTCGCACCCCCTTCAGCAGGAGGGATGTAGATATGCACACATCCCCGCTCCTGTCATGAGGACATAGACAGGAGAAACCTAGGTAGGAGCAAGTTGAAGCAGCTAGCCCCTGCAAAACGGTTGTTTTGCCCATGTTACCTCATCAATAAACTATTTAGGCTGCAGAGTGCGCCATCATCGTTTCCTCCTCCTTTGTGGTCATTTTCCAAGAGCCTGCTGCTGCTGTTGATAATGATGAGCACCTGGACACACAGAGTTTGCTCCATACAGCCAAACACAGGGGTGAGTCGACCCGATGGGCATTTAGATAGTGCCGGCTGCATCATTCTACTACCACTAGAAATAAATTAACTCTGCTAACAAATCTTCACAGACTACAGAGAGCTTACTACTACCTACCCAACAAAAAATAAAACAGAAAATGTCCACAGAAGGGAGCAGATCTCCATAGCATGGCCTCAAGGGCAGAGGTTCTGTTTCTTTATAGCCTTGCCCAGTAACAAGATGGACACTTCTCTGGTCCGGTACTCACACCATCCCAATACTTTTAATCTGCAGCACAATGTAGGATCAGAGCCTTGGGAATGATGTTAGGGGGTTAGAGGACAAAGGATTTAAAACCACTGCTATAGCCCGTACCTCCACTCAACCTTACAAGTAAGATGTGATTCTTGCATCGTGAGAATAGATGAAGTGCTGGGTACCAATAATACTGGTCTGCTTTGACCACAGATGCATTAAAGGGGTACTCCACTGGAAAACATTTTCTTTTAAATCAACTGATGCCAGAAAGTTGAACAGATTTGTAAATTACTTCTATTAGAAAATCCCAATCCTTCCAGTACAGTGGTCCCTCAACATACGATGGTAATCCGTTCCAAATGAACCATCGTTTGTTGAAACCATCGTTGAGGGATCTGTGCAATGGAAAGAATAGGAAGTTATACTCACATGTCCCTGCCGCTCCGGACCGTCACCGCTGCCCTGGATGTCGCGCTCCATCTCTGTCGTTGTGTCCCCGACGCTCCGGACGTCTCTGCTTCCGGGGATCCTCGCTCTCCGTCGTCGCCATTACGTCACTACACACGCCGCTCCTATTGGATGATGGGACGGTGTGCGCGACGATGTGATGACGACAAAGGAGAGCCAGCGATGCAGGGAATCCCGAAGAGGACGCTCCAGAGCCCAGAGGACAGGTGAGTGATCGTCACCGCTAGAGATGAGCGAACTTTTCAAAAATTTGTTTCGGCCGATTCGCCGAATTTTCCAAAAAAGTTTAGTTCGATAAGAATTTTTTGCGGCGAATCTATATTAAAAAAGGCTATTTCTAGCCTACATACAGCCTCTATATGGATATAGAACACTTTGCTGTGTTCTAAAACGCATATGGAGTGTGCTGGGGTAGTGAAATAATACTGTTATTCAGAATAACATGCAGATTACCAGCATCGCTTTTAGAATCACTGCCGCACAGCAGCACAATGACAGAGCCTGGTGGTGGCATCAGTGTCAGGAGACCATATAGTGACTGAATGACATAGCGTGGAGGTGTTGGCAGCATGAGGAGACCATATAGCGGCTTAATGGCACAGCATGGAGGTGTTGGCAGCATGAGGACACCATATAGTGGCTGAATGACACAGCTTGGATGAGGCTGAAGCATGAGGAGACCATATAGTGGTTGAATGACACAGCGTGGAGGTGTTGGCAGCATGAGGAGACCATATAGTGGCTGAATTACACAGCGTGGAGGTGTTGGCAGCATGAGGAGACCATATAGTGACTGAATGACACAGCATGGAGGTGTTGGCTGCATGAGGACACCATATAGTGGCTGAATGACACAGCGTGGAGGTGTTGGCTGCATGAGGAGACCATAAAGTGGATGAATGGCACAGTGTGGAGGTGTTGGCTGCATGAGGAGACCATAAAGTGGATGAATGGCACAGCCAGAGTTGCCAGCAGCATGAGTAGGCACTAGGCCTTCACAATCCCTAAGATTAAAAGATGAATTAAGAAATTTAAACCGAAGATTTTGGATAGCGGGTGCTACCTATGAGAAAATTTAAAATTCCCAGACCAAGGCCCCACAGCGGCATCAGTAACCCATATATTGCCTGAATGACACAGCATGGAGTTGGCTGATGCATGAGAACAATTTTAGAAATTTTTGAAAAAGATTTTGGATAGTGGGTGCTACCTATGAGAAAATTTGAAATTACCAGACCCAGGCCCAGCAGCGCCATCATTTTTTTATTTGAAAATTGAAACAGACTTTGAGTGTCGCGGACCCCATCGTGTGGGTACGAAGGACCAAATCCAACAAGCCCCCACCGCAACATCAGTAAAGCATATATTGCCTGAATGACACAGCCTGGAGTTGGCTGATGTACGAGTACACAGCAGGGCTTCACAATCCCCCCCAAAAAACACAACAATTTTATACATTTTTGAAAAAGACTCTGGATAGCGGGTGCTACCTATGAGAAAATTTGAAATTCCCAGACCCAGGCCCCACAGCGGCATCAGTAACCCATATATTGCCTGAATGACACAGCCTGGCGTTGGCTGATGCACGGATATACACCAGGGCTTCACAACCCCCCCCCCCCCCCCAAAAAAAAAACACAACAATTTTAGAAATTTTTGAAAAGGATTTCGGATAGCGGGTGCTACCTATGAGAAAATTTGAAATTACCAGACCCAGGCCCAGCAGTGCCATCATTTTTTTATTTGAAAATTAAAACAAACTTTGAGTGTCCCGGACCCCATCGTGTGGGTACGAAGGACCAAATCCAACAAGCCCCCACAGCAACATCAGTAAAGCATACCGTATTTATCGGGGTATACCACGCACCGGCCTATAACACGCACCCTCATTTTACCAAGGATATTTGGGAAAATAGCAAGGGGGAGAGAAGCGGCGCCAGCAATGGGGCAGCGGCGCCGATAGACAGGGGGAGAGAAGAGGCAGCGGCACCCATTGCCGGCACTGCTGCCCCCCCACCCCGGTTGTATAATTACCTGTTGCCAGGGTCGGGTCCGCGCTGCTTCTGGCCTCAAGTGTGGCGTCCCCTGCATCGTTGCTATGCGCTGCACGGCGTGGCGCAATGACAAGTGACGTCACTCGTCATTGCGTCTCGCTGCGCACAGCAACGACGCAGGGGACGCCACACCGGAGGCCAGAAGCAGCGCGGACCCGACCCCGGCAACAGGTAATTATACAACCGGGGATGGGGGAGGCAATGGGTGCCGCTGCCCCTTCTCTCCCCTTGTCTATCGGCGCCGCTGCCCCATTGCCGATAGCCAGGGGGAGAGAAGGGGCAGCGGTGCCGATAGCAGGGGGAGAGAAGCGGCGGCAGCAGGGCTCTAGACCCCAGGACAGGCAGGGGCAGAGAAGCCGGCAGCGATGGGAGGTATCTGCACCTGCAAAAGCCGCTGCAGTTCATTGATTTAAAGCACCCGCTTTAAATCATTGAACTGCAACGGCTTATCGGCGTATAACACGCAGATAGACTTTAGGCTAAAAATGTTATCCTAAAAAATGCGTGTTATACGCCGATAAATACGGTATACAAGTACACAGTAGGGCTTCACAATTCCCCCCAAAAAACACCACAATTTTAGAAATTTTTGATAAAGATTTTGGATAGCGGGTGCTACCTATGAGAAAATTAGAAATTCCCAGACCCAGGCCCAGCAGCGCCATCATTTTTTCATTTGAAATTGAAAACAACCTTTGCGTGTCCCGGACCCCAGCATGTGGGTACGAAGGACCAAATCCAACAAGCCCCCACAGGGCTCATGTGGCTGTGAGATGTAGGTGCAACGTCTCCATTTCCCTGACCGGCCATTGTTTCCAAGACTTCTCGCCAAGGCAAACCATGTGAAGAACAGCTTAACACCGCCGTAACATGCACACATGGTATGCTGAAGGGCCACTGAGACTTGTCCGGGCAGTGGAGGCTTAAGACACAGTGGAGGATGCGGAGGCGGAGTAGCACACTGTCACAGGACCAACGGGCTGACAGAGTGTAGCAGAAAGCAGCATTGAGTACACACCAGGGCTTCAGAATCCCAAAGAAAAAACAACCATTTTTTAAAAAAAATTTAAGAACATTTAGGACAGCGGGTGCTACCTATATATTGGCTGAATGACAAAGCCTGGAGTTGGCTGATGCATGAGTACACACTAGGGCTTCACAATCCCCCCAAAAAACACAACAATTGTAGAAATTTCGGAAGAAGACTTTTGGATAGCGGGTGCTACCTATGAGAAAATTTGAAATTCCCAGGCCCAGGCCCAGCAGCGCCATCAGTAAACCATATATTGCCTGAATGACACAGGCTGGAGTTGGCTGATGCATGAGTACGCACCAAAGCTTCACAATCCCTAATAAAAAAGACAAACATTTTTGACGAAAAACTTTAACGAAAATTTAGGACAGCGAGTGCTCTCTATATATTACCAGAATGACGCAGACTGGAGTTGGCTGCAGGATGAGGAGACCATTGAAATGTGTGATTTTTTTTATTTGAAATTTAAATCAAAATTTGTGTCCCGGACGCCGCCGTGTGGGTACAAAGGACCTAATCTCACAAGCACCCACAGAGTGTTAAATAACCCCATAGATTGCACCATAAATAAAGTGCGGGTCATAAGCTCGGGTTCATTAAGTCCCTGCCCTTTGTATACACCGCATGTCTCTACTACCGATTGGATGGTTTAGTGAGGTCCTCGGATAGGCCCTGGCGGGGTAGGAGAAGGCCCTGGCAGAGTGCCGAGAATTTAAAGATCATTGTTGAAATTTGCAATAAGCATGTATTAGCTACTGCTAAACTTCCAAAAATTAAAGGCCCAAGGCCAGAAGTGTCAGTGAGGCAAGTAGTTCCTGAAAGACGCAGGATGAGTCAGGAGCAGGCATTCACAGTACCCAAGAGGGTTTCATAACCCCTTACATTTAAAGATCAATGTTGAAATTTGCATTAAGCATGTATTTAGCTACTGCTAAACTTCCAAAAAATTTAAGGCCCAAGGCCAGAAGCATCAGTGAGGCAAGTTCCTGAAAGACACAGGATGAGCCAGGAGCAGGCAATCACAGTACCAAAGAGGGTTTAATAACCCTAATTGATAACCCAAGAGGGTTTCATAACCAACCATAATTGGGAAATGTTGGTGTAGCAACATGGTCAATCTACTCTGAGGCATCTGGCATTGGTGGCTGGAAATCTTGGCTGATCCATCTTGACAAACGTCAGTCTCTCCACATTTTTAGTGGACAGACGAGTTCACCTTGGGGTGACTATGGCCCCGGCCGCACTAAACACCCGCTCTGATGGCACACTACTCGCCGGGCAGGACAGCTTTTCCAGGGCAAACTCTGCTAGTTGAGGCCATAAATTAAGTTTTGCTGCCCAGAAGTCCAGCAGATCTTCAATGGTTGTTGGCATGGCCATGTCAAGGTAAGCCACCACCTGCTGGTTCAGGTCCTGCTCCATGTCTACCTGCTGCTGATTTGCTTCACTATGCGGGTGAAGAAAGCTACTCATCAGCGACTGTAGACTCAGGCTGCTGCTGATTGAGCTGGTACTGCTCCTGCCACCCCTCCCCTCCCCAGCAGCCGTGGCAGTGGAAGGTGAGCGCAGAGGGCCCCCCGAGTCAGACCTGCAAGTGGATGGACCATGTGGCCGATAGGCATCGGCCAACTGACTACGTAGAAACGCTCTGTAGTAGGTCAGTTTGTCCTCCCTCTCAGTGGGTGTAAAAAAGGCCCCCATTCTGGGACGGTAGCGAGGGTCTAATAAGGTGGAGATCCAGAAGTCATCCTCATTACGAATTTTGACAATTTGGGGGTCACTACGCAAGCAACTGAGCATGCATCGTGCCATATGCGCCAGTGACTCGGAGGGACTCCATGCCTCCATTTCCACTGCATACGGTACTGCCACGGTGTGTCTGGATCCTCTGTCTCACCTTCCTCATAACCCTCCAGCTCCTCTGGCTGCTCCTGCTCCTCCTCTCCTGTCCAATGACTAGAAACACCGGCCATCTCATCCAACCTAAACTGTGCTCCGCTCTGCCCCTCATCAGCCTACTCCTCCAGTTCAGCCCCCACAGGGCTCATGTAGCCTTGAGATGTAAGCGCAACGTCTCCATTGCCGTGACCAGCCATGGTTCCAATCATTTGTTGTAGGAAATGTAGGAGTGGAATTACGTCATTCATGGCGTAATCCAAGCGACTTAAAAATAATGTGACTTCCTCAAAGGGACTCAGCAAACGGCAGGTGTCACGTATAAGCTGCCACTGGTTCACATTGAAGTTACACAGGGGAGTACTCCTATCTGCTTGGATCATCAAGAAATCGGTGATGGCTTTTTCTTTGTTCGTATAGTCTGTCCAACATACGGAGGGTGGAATTCCAACGTGTGGCAACGTCACAAATAAGACTATGTTGTGGGATACCGTTCTGACGCTGCAGCTCAAGGAAGGTGTGCTTGGCGGTGTACGAGTGGCTGAAGTGCATGCACAGTTTCCTTGCCATTTTCAGGATGTTTTGCAAATGGGGTGAAGACTTGAGTAAGTGCTTGACAACCAGATTCAACATGTGTGCCATGCAGGGCGCATGTTTCACACTTCCTTGTCGCTGCGCGGACACAATGTTCTTCCCATTGTCGGTCACCATGGTTCCCATTTGCAGATGTTGTGGAGTAAGCCATACTCTGATTTCTTTACGAATGAACTTTAGCAGTTCCTCTCCTGTGTGACTGCGTTCGCCAAGGCAAACCATGCGAAGAACAGCTTCACACCGCCGTTCCCTACACACATGGTACGATGAAAGGCCACCGAGATTTGGACATGCAGTGGAGACCGAGGACACGGTGAAGGATGAGGAGGCGGCGTCGCACACTGTAACAGGACCAAGTGCCTGGGAGCGAGAGCGTGGAGGAGGAAGCGGTGTGACCTGTCCAAGTTTCTGTTGTGGCTGTGCAGGAACCACATTTACCCAGTGGGCCGTAAAAGACAAGTATTGTCCCTGCCCGTAGTTACAGCTCCACACATCGGCGCTGCCGTGCACTTTTGAACACACCGACAGGCTCAAGGACTGGCCCACCTTCTCTTGTACAAACTTATGTAGGGCTGGTACTGCCTTCTTCGCAAAGAAATGACGGCTTGGGACTCTCCACCTCGGCTCGGCACAAGCCATCAATTCTCTGAAAGGTGCAGAGTCCACCATTTGAAAAGGGAGGGACTGCAACACCAGCAACTTGGACAGGAGCACATTCAACTTCTGCGCCGTTTGATGAGTGGGCACATACTGTTGCCTCTTGGACATGGCTTCGCCGATGGATTGTTGGCGGAATGGCTAAAAGCAGGAGCAACAGAAGGAGGGTTTGACACACAGCTCCCTTCGGCTGAGGTGGTGGAGCCTTGGCTGGATGAAGGAGGGAGCGGATGGCCACTGGGTGATGCGGCAGGCTGGACCACTACATCGGAGCCACGGTTCTCCCAGGCTGCTTTATGGTGGTGCCGACATTGGGACCCTGGCCACGCTTCACCTTCTGCCGACAGATCTTGCACGTGGCTACGTGAACCTCCTCCGGATGCCTTATGAAAAACGTCAACACCGCCAAGTAGCTGATTTTCCCACCCGCAGTCCGCACTAATTGACTGCTACTGGCGCCGTCTCCAGGAACCCCTGTTCCACTACCTCCCGGAAAGGTAGGCTGCCGTGAAACAGGTGATCTCCCCCAGGCACGTTTGGCTCCTGAATTTCCACTCCTGCCACCACGCTGACTGCCAACCGTGCTACCGCCTTGCTGCCTCAAGGGCAACCTGCAACTCTCTTCTGATGATGATGAAGCCCCTTCTGCACCCGGCTCCCAATTGCGATCGGCTTCATCATCATCAACAGGTGTGTGCATGTCACTGATGTCCTCCTCAGGTTCCCCAACAGTGTCTGCTTCAGGACCCTGAACACTTGCAACACCGCCTCCCACTTCACTCTCCGCATCACTACTTGGCCGCCTAGCGGAGCAAGCGGCGCATGTCTCCTCTGTCCAGTAGCTGCTGACTGTCCTCTATTAGATTGTCCTCACTAAATAGTGGAGCTGAACCCACAGCATAAGATACTTCTCTAGGAGAGGGAACAGTATAGGACAAAGGCAATGGGAGGACAGGGACTGCTCCCGGGCCATGCCAACTGAGGGTTGTGTCTGAGGAACCCACCGACTGTTGACTGGGGGTATCATATGTCACTTGTGATGAAGCGGATGAGCGTGTTAACCAATCAACGACAGCAGAAGTTGTTGCTGGTGGAGACACGACCGCTGGCTGATAACGGGAGCTCAGGCCTCTTGCTGCGACTCCTGCTGCCACTCGCCCCAAGTCTGCTGCCAACTCTGCCTGAAGTATTTAGGCCTCTGCCCCTTCTCTGTGCACGTCCTGGCACTTCTCTGCCTGACATACTTAGTGCGTTTATGAGGGTATTACAATACGCTACACTACTCTTTAAGCATTATTTATCTAGAACAGCAGCAGGTGATTACTTACGGCTGTCCTTTCACAGTATGTAGGCCCTTTACAGATTAACAGGTACAAGATGGTACACTACTTGGATGTACGTAAGCGGTATGTACTGATGAGGGCAGTAAGATGCGCAACTATAGGCAGAAAAAAAAAAATGTATTTTGTAAAACACCAGCCGGTGAATACTATTGTTTGGATTTTGATGGTATGGAGCACCTTGACAGATTAACAGGTACTAAATGGTACAATACTTGGATGTACCTATGCGGTATGCACTGATGAGGGCAGTAATATGCGTAACTATACGCAGAAAAAACTCTATTTAAAAAAAAAAAGCAGCCGGTGAATACTATTGTTTGGACTTGCACAGTATGTAGCCCCTTGACAGATTAACAGGTACAAATGCACTACAGCCCACTGGACAATCATGTATTTCTGAACAGCAGCAGGACCCAACAGTGCAGCACAAAAAAAGAAAAAGAAAAGAATCCAGGGATTAAACCTTAAATTGCACTCTGTTACATAATTCTGAGCAGCAGAAGATATGTGGAGCAAATAAAAATAAACTAAATTGGGCTGAAAAATGAGGAGATGAGATGGTGGATAAAGTTGAGGCAGCTTGGAGATGTGTATGAGGCAGCTGACAGCTATCTGCCCCTCTCTGCTGCAATGCTCAATAACGTGAATAGGAGGTTTAGCAATCAATGATCCTTCTCAGAGTAACAGCGCAGCACTCTGCACTCCTGCCTTTCCCTAATGCTGATGTGACTAGCAGTTGCAGTGTAACTCTGTGGTATGAGCTATTCACACACACGCAGTCCCGTCCTCTCCATCTGAGTGCATAGATGAAATGAAGAGAGGCAAGATGGCCGCCGATTATATAGGGGCTGTGACATTACAGGGATCAGTGAACACTGATAGGCTGCATCTCACATGTGATTCAGGGTCAGCCCGCCTATCTTCATTCCCACCCTCCCATAATCCCCTGCCCCATGTACTCACATGTGGATCCGCCATCTTAGGTCTCCAATAGCCTGGAACGCTGTAGAATGGAGTTTAACCCCTTAAGGACATAGGGCGTATCCATACGCCCCCGTTTCCAAGTCCTTAAGGACCGAGGGCGTATGGATACGCCCTGAGCATTTCCGGCCCCCGCCGCTAGCCGGAGGGGCGCCGAAGCCGGATGCCTGCTGAAATCGTTCAGCAGGCATCCCGGCATATTGCCCAGGGGGGTCATTATGTCAATTCAGACGAGCGATGCGCTGCGATTCCGTTCCCCGCCGCTCGGGGATCGGAGCCGGATGTCTGATGATTTCTATCAGCAGACATCCCGGCAGTGTGCCGGAGGAGGTCCGGAGGACCTCCTATACCGGCGATTGCTGCAGGACGCCGGTAACTACTGGCGTTCTGCAGCGGTTCCGGGTCATCAGGGTCATGTGTGACCCTGTGACCCGGATATAGATGGTGACTGGTGGTGTAGTATACACCACCAATCACCATCCATGCTGTACTGGGGGCTGGCATTGTGGCCACCCCCCTCAGTACAGTTGTGATTGGGTGGCCAAAGTGGCCACACCAATCACAATGTAATGGGAGGGGATGGTGGGGGCTAGGAGCACGTTGCTCCGTTCTGCCCGCCATTCCACTCAGATCTGGTGTGCAGGACGGAGCCCCGTGCTTCCCACCATCCCCTCAGTTGAAAAAAGTGCCCCTTGCCCCCTTTTCTGTGGCCTCTTGGCACAGAAATCACACAGGGTTAGCTTTAGATTAGGTAGGGACAGGTTAGGGTTAAAAAAAAAGCCTTTTTTTTTTTTCGGCGTACCTCAGTGGGTGTCAGTGGGTCCGTAGCACCTTTAGCTGCGTGACCCCGGCCCTGCTGGGTCGCTGCGGTCTGCCGCCAGCCTTTTTTTTTGGCGCAGATCTTTTTTTCTTTTTTCCCTAAGCGTGTGTGCGGACCCTCTTAGTTATAAAAGAGAGGTCCGCCACCGTTTGTTAAAGCCCACCCACCGCTGATCAGTCCCGTAGTACTGATCGGCGCTTTTTTTCGCATTTTGTAGCGTGTTTCTGCACCCATAGGCGGTCCGTGCCACCAGTAGCAGGCGTGTACTGTGTGGCCGGACCGTACCTGTATGTGCGGCGTGCTTCTCCGCTGTCAGTGATTTATCACTGATCAGCGTTTTTTTGTGGTAAAGGCACTTTTTTCGGTTAACGCGTATATTTTTTTTGCACCCATAGGCGGTCCGTGCCACCAGTAGCAGGAGTGTACTGTGTGGACGGACCGTACCTGTGTGTGCAGTCTGTCCCACCGCTGTCAGTGATTTATCACTAATCAGCATTTTTTTGGGGTTCAGGTGGGTGCATTTTATTTCGGGGTAAAGCTTTTTTTTTTTTTTTTCGGGTTTTTTGTGTGGATCCCCCACTGACTTCTGCGCCCCCTGCCGCCACAAGCGCTAATCAGTGCGCACACCACTGATTAGATAAACGCTTTTTTTTGGCGCAGGGCTTTTTTGCGCTAGAAGTCCCCTTTTATTAAAAAAAAAAAAAGTCCCCTTTTTATTTAATATTTTTTTTGTTAGGGCGGGTATGTTATGACATAATTGCCTCCGACACCGAGAGCGGCTCAGAGGACGATGAAGACTTCTTATTTCATCGTCCTCCTCATCATCTAGTTCTGATGATGAGCCACCAAGGCGGCGGAGACGCCGCCGTGCGGTGCCGCAAACCTCCTCTGCCCTTGACCCTGTGCCCATTGCTAGTATGAGTCCCCCTGGCGCTCATACTAGTGAAGCCCCCCTGCCAAGATCACTGGTACATCGTACCGGAGAACTTGACTGGGCTGAGCCAGAGGACCACGAGCCCGTGATTCCTGAGTTTGTTGGCGACTCAGGAATCAAAATTAACATCGCCGGGTTCACTGAAAAGGACTTTTTCGGTCATTTTTTCAGTGACGACTTTGTTAATTTGATGGTTACACAGACGAATCTGTACGCCCAACAGTTCGTCGCCGCTAACCCGGGCTCACTTTTAGCTAGACCCGGTGGCTGGACTCCAGTCGATGCAGCCAAAATGAGGACCTTTTGGGGCCTCGTGCTGCATATGGGTATAGTTAAAAAACCCAGTGTCAGGCAATATTGGACTGGGGACATCTTTTACCAGACACCCCTCTACAGTATGGCCATGGCACACTCCCGGTTCGAGGCCATTCGGAGATGTTTGCATTATGCTGATAATGCGGCATGTCCCCCCCGAACTGATCCCGCGTATGACCGCCTGTATAAAATCAGGCCGGTCATCAATCACTTCGGGGACAGATTTTGGGAGGCCTATGTCCCGGGGCGGGAGGTCTCTATTGATGAGTCGCTCATCAGCTTCAAGGGGAGACTCAGCTTTCGGCAATACATCCCGACCAAGCGGGCGCGGTATGGCGTGAAGATGTATAAACTTTGCGAGAGTACCTCCGGGTAGACTTGCAAGTTTATAGTGTATGAAGGACGAGATTCCCGTTTTGAACCCCCAGATTGTCCCCCCACTCTGGGTGTTAGCGGGAAAATCGTTTGGGGCCTTTTGCACCCATTGCTAGATAAAGGTTACCACCTTTACGTGGATAACTTTTATACTAGTATCCCTCTCTTCACATCCCTCGCCGCCAGATCCACGGTCGCTTGTGGGACAGTCCGGAAGAATCAAAGAGGCCTTCCGCCCCATCCCCTACATGCTCCTATCCCCCGGGGTGAGTCCCGTGCCTTTTCTCATGAGAACCTGTTGTTGGTCCGGTATAAGGACAAGAGGGATGTCCTTATGCTCACCACAATTCATGGGAATGGCAGCACCCCTGTCCCTGTGCGAGGTACCGCGGGACCGGTCCTCAAGCCCGATTGTATTCTGGACTACAATCGGTATATGGGGGGAGTTGATCTTTCTGATCAAGTCCTCAAGCCATATAATGCCATGCGGAAAACACGTGTATGGTATAAAAAGGTTGCGGTCTACATGGTACAGGTTGCCATCTACAACTCTTTTGTACTATCCCAGTACGCTGGCAACACAGGGACATACCTGGAGTTTCAAGAGGTAGTTCTAAGGGCCCTCATCTTTGGTGACCGCCAAAGAGCGGGTCAGAGCACCTCTGGAACTTCAGGTCCCTGGATCGTCCCCGGCCAACACTTTCCAGGTGTGATCCCCCACACTGGAAAGAAGGGACGATCTCAGAAGAAATGCAGAGTGTGTCGCAAGAGGGGGATTCGGAAGGACACCACCACTCAATGCGACACTTGCCCCGATCATCCGGGCCTCTGCGTTAAAAACTGCTTCAGGGAGTATCACACTTCCATGGAGTACTACATTTTTAATCCTTTTCCCTGATTTTAATTCCCCAGAATTCGGCTCCAATGTAC
Organism: Hyla sarda; assembly: GCF_029499605.1. NCBI lineage: Eukaryota > Metazoa > Chordata > Amphibia > Anura > Hylidae > Hyla > Hyla sarda. Next base: position 81,030 of record NW_026610679.1, read on the forward strand.
CAGTCCAGGGTACATTGACTTCCAAATTTTATACCAAAATACCCTACCCCCAAAAAATCAAACCCAAAACCTCTTTCTCAATGCCCCTCATAATATCTTTGCCAACAGTCAACAGCATTGGAGGTTTGCAGTTGCCTCAAATGCGGAACGCTCTCTCTCCCCACCTGAGCGGGTTGCGCATTTGAGGTAACAGAATAGGGACGGCCCCACACATCCCCTTCCCAGAATGATGATTCAGAGTATAGGGTTTGGGGCGGGCATCATTTTTACTTTTGGCTGTACTCTGGGTCATCATTCTGGGAAAATAATTGGCATATCAGTTCTAAAATTGCAATTTTCTTCCCCCCATAGTACTCTTCATCCATTCCTGGAAAATAAATTTAGGAAACACCTGTGCGTTAAAAATGTCCTCTTTACCCCTATACCCATTCCTCAGGGTGGGTACTTTCTGTAATGGTGTCACATGTGGGTGTTTCCTTTTTGTATTTTCCTCGGAATGTATGTAACCGTCAGCTACTGATATGCCATAGGCCACAAATACAGTGACCTCTATGACTTCTGAGCCTTGTTGTGCGCCCGCCGAGCATGTTACCCCATATGTGGATGTATTTTTATAGTCAGGGGGAAAAGCCCTCAAAAATTTGTAACCCAATATCTCATATTAACCCTTGTGAAAATGTAAAAAATTGGGTAACGCCAGCATTTTAGTGTAAAAAAAAAAAACAAATTTTCCAATTTATGGACCACTTTTCAAAAAACCTGTGAGGTGTTATTTCCCAGATGTACCCCTTGTTACGTTCATTGAGGGGTGTAGTTTCTAAAATGGTGCCACATGTGGGTTTATTTTTGCTTTTGGGGGCTTTATAAATGCACGTGACCCCCGACTTCAATTTCAACAAAATTTTCACTCCTATTCTGAGCATTGTAGTGCGTCCACAGAGCAATTTACATCCACATATGGGGTATTTTTTTTTCTCAGACAAAATTGTTCTACAAATTTTGGGGGCCTTTTGCCCTATTACCCAATGTGAAAATGAAACATTTGGGGTAACACTATCAATATAGTGCAAAAAAAAAAAAATTTTCACTTTTACGGCCCACTGTTCAAAAAACCTGTGAGGTGTAAGTACTCACTGTAACACTGTTACGTTCCCAGAGGGGTCTAGATTCCAAAATGTGATGCCATGTGTTTTGTTTTTTTGCTGCCCTGGCACCATAGGGGCTTCCTAAATGCGGCATGCCCCCAGAGCAAAATTTCCTTCCAAACAGCCAAAATGGGACTCCTTCTCTTCTGAGACCTGTAGTGCGCCAGCAGAGCACTTTTCACCCCCATATGGGGTGTTTTCTGAATCGGGAGAAATTGGGCTTTAAATTTTGGGGGGGTATTTTCTGCTTTAACTCTTTGTAAAAATGTCAATTTTTTGGGAAATCAAGCATTTTAGGTAAAATTTTTTTTTTTTTTTTTTTACTTATGCAAAAGTCGTGAAACCCCTGTGGGGTATTAAGGTTCACTTTACCCCTTGTTGCATTCCCCAAGGGGTCTAGTTTCCAAAATGGTATGCCATGTGGTTTTTTTTTTTGCTGTCCTGGCACCATAGGGGCTTCCTAAATGCGGCATGCCCCCAGAGCAAAATATCCTTCAAAAAAGCCAAATGTGACTCCTTCTCTTCTGAGACCTGTAGTGCGCCAGCAGAGCACTTTTCACCCCCATATGGGGTGTTTTCTGAATCGGGAGAAATTGGGCTTCAAATTTTGGGGGGTATTTTCTGCTTTAACCCTATGTAAAAATGTTAAATTTTTGGGAAAACAAGCATTTTAGGTAAAATTATTATTTTTTTTTTACATTTGCAAAAGTCATGAAACACCTGTGGGGTATTAAGGCTCACTTAATTCCTTGTTACGTTCCTCAAGGGGTCTGGTTTCCAAAATGGTATGCCATGTGTTTTTTTTTTTGCTGTTTTGGCACCCTAGGGGCTTCCTAAAGGTGACATGCCCCCCAAAAACCATTTCAGAAAAAATGTTCTCTCCGAAATCCCTGTCGCTTCTTCCCTTCTGAGCCCGCCGAACACTTTACATAGACATATGAGGTATGTGCTTACTCGAGAGAAATTGGGTTACAAATATATGTAAAAAATTTCTCCTTTTACCCCTTGCAAAAATTCAAAAATTGGGTCTACATGAACATGAGAGTGTAAAAAATGAAGATTTTGAATTTTCTCCTTCACTTTGCTGCTATTCCTGTGAAACACCTAAAGGGTTAAAACCCTGACTGAATGTCATTTTGAATACTTTGGGGGGGTGTAGTTTTTATAATGGGGTCATTTATGGGGTATTTCTAATATGAAGACCCTTCAAATCCACTTCAAAACTGAACTGGTCCCTGAAAAATATTGAATTTCAAAATTTTGTGAAAAATTGGAAATTTGCTGCAGAACTTTGAAGCCTCTGGTGTCTCCAAAAGTAAAAACTCAATTTTATGATGCAAACATAAAGTAGACATATTGTATGTGACCCAAAAAGAAATTTAATTTGAATATCCATTTTCCTTACAAGCAGAGAGCTTCAAAATTAGAAAATGCTAAATTTAATTTTTTCATCAAATTTTGGGATTTTTCACCAAGAAAGGATGCAAGTTACGACAAAATTTTATCACTATGTTAAAGTAGAATATGTCACGAAAAAACAATCTCGGAATCAGAATGATAACTAAAAGCATTCCAGAGTTATTAATGTTTAAAGTGACAGTGGTCAGATGTTCAAAAAATGCTCTGGTCCTTAAGGTGAAAAAGGGCTCGGTCCTTAAGGGGTTAATGAAGCGATTTCATGAAATTTGTAACAAATTCGGGTTCGTCAACTTCGATTCGCTCATCTCTAGTCAGCGCAGCACACGGGGCACCGTAAACGGCTATCCGGCGGGAGCTGAAGCAGTCTGCGCTGCTGGATAGCCGTTTATGCGATGGCCCCGACATACAAAAGCATCGTATGTTGATGCTGCCTTCAACATGCGATGGCCTCCGAGACGCCATCGCATGTTGAAATTATCGTAGGTCGGGGGGGGGGGGGGGGGGGTCACTGTACTTAGCTGCTATATAATACACAGGAAATGCCTCTCTTTTTGAATTTCCTTATTGCCTGACCACAGTGCTTTCTGCTGACACCTGTGTCCACGTCAGGAACTGTCCAGAGCAAAAAAGGTGTCAGCAGAGAGCACTTGTGGCCAGGCAGAAAGGAAATTCAAAAAAAGAATAGAATTTCCTGTGTATTATACAGCAGCTGATAAGAACTGGAAGGATTGGGATTTTTGTTTAATAGAAGTAACTTTACAAATCTGTTTAACTTTCTGGCACCAGTTGATTAAAAAAATTTTTTTTTCCAGTGGAGTACCCCTTTATAAAAAGGAAAACTATCAGCTTGTTCACTCACACTAAACCCAGTTTATAGTGTGGGTGACCAGGATTCAAACTAGGGGTCACTTATTTTTGCCTGCCGAGATATCTTGTTCTGAAGTTCCGGGATTTCTAATAAGAATTAGAGCAGTGAAGGCGTCTCTCCCGCCGGCTGGCCGCCTCTAGCTCCCCTAGTAAGGCTCCTAAGCCCGCCACTCCACTATTCATTTGCATTGGATTCAACAAAACTTCCTAGTGACGTGGAGTCCCACATCACGTGATCGCAGCCCTCTGAAGAGCGCATGTGCCGCTATAATTTCCCCAGCTCACACGTTCTGCACTGGGGAAAATATAGCGTAGGAGCCTTACTAGGGTAACCAGAGGCAGGAGAGACACCTTCAGGGCTCTTATTCTTATTAGAAATCCCAGAACAAGATCTCTCGGCAGGCGAAAATAAGTAAGTGACCCCTCATTTGAATCCTGTTCACCCACACCATAACTCTGTCTATTGGGTTTAGTGTGGGTGAACAAGCTGACAGTTTTCCTTTAACAGTGCTCAGGAGGATGGTAAAGTATGACTGCAGGATCAGACTACACAGTGATTATTTGTAGTCTGTAACCATGGAGACACAGATCTGCATAGGAGCCAGATACACAAGAGAGAAAACAACACAAAAATACCAAACAAATACCATTTAATTCCAAGAAGAGAAGAAAAAATAAACACAATATACAGATTTCTATAAAGAGAAAATAAAGCAATAATATTAGAGGACCTGTGCTAACAGGGTCACCATGGTCACTGAAGCCCAACTTCATAGCTGTGTGCATCTCAAGAAACCCAACCGTGCGGATATGTACATAGAAGAAATGAAGGAAACAGGGCAGTGAAAGTCAGACGGCACCAGAGATCAGCCATCCCCACCCGACACGATGGAAGTTGGAGTGGAATGGGATGCTGCTGTACTGTAAACAATGCAAAACTATTTTACAGGGAAAACATTTGCCGTGGAGATCCTGATTCCAGCCTCCGCAAAAAGAATGGAATGGTCAATTATTTTGTCAGAATCCGCTCCATATGAACTGCAGTCTAAGGAGATCCTAGCACCAGTATGTTCTGCCCACACCCACTATGTTTTTCAGACAGGCATTCCCCAAATATTCCACCGTGTGCCCAAAGCCTATGGTGTAACCACCCATAGTCACATAGCTGTATCCAGTGAATGGCTGGGATCTGGTGGACTACACTGGGTCTTGGAACAAATCCTTGTGATTTTATTTTTTTTAGGGCATTTCCCTCTCCAAATAAATATAAACATAAAAGTCCTTAGGTTGTCTTCTCTCAACAATTCCATTCAGACATATCCGCTGTCTCTGGATGAATTGCAGTTTATTGAAATGTGAAATGCGGCCAAAAAGCAACATTAATGGGTAACTCTCCCTTAAAACCAAGTCCTGCTAGTGATCTCCTTACAATCCGCTGCAGAAGGGCACATGCAGGTCCTACAGGGGCCTCTGCAGGAGAAACATAGCATTACATGGTCACTCTGGGGAGCATGGGAGTGTGACGTCTATGTACACTACCAACTGCCACTTTAAAATCCAAAAACCCACCTTTCCCAGACTCCAGAAGAGCAAACTAACTTACTGTATATACATTTGGCTGCATAACTGTCTATGGCTGAAGAGTTTTGGAAAGCAGGTGATAACATCTAGAGGAGCGAATATAGTGGCCATTCTGGTTGCCATCGACCTTTCCTTAAGACAGTTATAAACACTATTAGGGTGAATAGCATTTTGACAGAACATGAAAGACTTAAGGGGTAAATGCCCTTTTGTGACGCTTTCCTCATATTGCAATAAATTAGTCATTTACATTTCTTTGTGTTTCTCGTAGAAGAATTTAGATAAGGCTGATCGAAGGAGATTCAATAAATACATTCAGTAGGATATATTATGTTATACTTAAGCGATTGTGGGAACCACCGAGTATCAGCAGAGGGGAGGTGCCATGCATGTACATTCAATGAGGCCAGCAGGGGCGAGAATGACAGAGTACATATGTGAGAATGGCTGCCAACCTGTTCCATGATGTCCCCTCCACGCCAAGCTCTACACTGATGCCCTGGACTCAGCAGCTGCATCACTATACAAAGACACTAAAGGGGTAATCTATCATTCCTTGCACAAGCGCAGAGTGGAAATAATTGCACAAATCTGTTGCACAAGCTCCCAGTTTCCACTCTGTGCTGGCAAAGGGAATGATAAACCCCCCCCCCCCCCCCAATACAGAATCCGCTCTCTGCCCTTGTGACTGTCACAATACATGAGGCAGCAGCGGTCACAGGGAACAGCAATGTTTAGGATGCACTCAGTCACTCTTTCCCCGATGTCTCAGTGCTGCATGCTGCCAGCACTGTCGTGGCTCGGTGGAGGTGTCTCTTGGCCCCCAGGCGTCCTCTTTTTGTGGCCTCGGACACAGTGAGCACTCTCACAGCAGTCATCATCGTCTTCGCTCTCAGTTGAGCTTTCGCCAAATGCCCTTGGTTTTTCGTAGATGCAGCAGCCTAAAGGACAAAGCAAATATCACAAAAGGAGGCAGGAAGGACTTTTTACTTTTGTTGCTGTTCATGGAAATTTAGACACTTTTTTTGAAAGTTACTCCAAATAGATCTGTGCAGAAGTCATTTACAAGGAGGCAGCACTATCTGTACCCTACATTTACAGGGAGAGACAGGGAGGCAGCACTATCTGTACCTACATTTACAGGGAGAGACAGGGAGGCAGCACTACCTGTACCTACATTTACAGGGAGAGACATTGAGGCAGCACTACCTGTACCTACATTTACAGGGAGAGACATTGAGGCAGCACTACCTGTACCTACATTTACAGGGAGAGACATTGAGGCAGCACTACCTGTACCTACATTTACAGGGAGAGACATTGAGGCAGCACTACCTGTACCTACATTTACAGGGAGAGACATTGAGGCAGCACTACCTGTACCTACATTTACAGGGAGAGACATTGAGGCAGCACTACCTGTACCTACATTTACAGGGAGAGACATTGAGGCAGCACTACCTGTACCTACATTTACAGGGAGAGACATTGAGGCAGCACTACCTGTACCTAAATTTACAGGGAGAGACAGGGAGGCAGCACTACCTGTACCTACATTTACAGGGAGAGACATTGAGGCAGCACTACCTGTACCTACATTTACAGGGAGAGACATTGAGGCAGCACTACCTGTACCTACATTTACAGGGAGAGACAGGGAGGCAGCACTACCTGTACCTACATTTACAGGGAGAGACATTGAGGCAGCACTACCTGTACCTACATTTACAGGGAGAGACATTGAGGCAGCACTACCTGTACCTACATTTACAGGGAGAGACATTGAGGCAGTACTACCTGTACCTACATTTACAGGGAGAGACATTGAGGCAGCACTACCTGTACCTACATTTACAGGGAGAGACAGGGAGGCAGCACTACCTGTACCTACATTTACAGGGAGAGACATTGAGGCAGCACTACCTGTACCTACATTTACAGGGAGAGACATTGAGGCAGCACTACCTGTACCTACATTTACAGGGAGAGACATTGAGGCAGTACTACCTGTACCTACATTTACAGGGAGAAACAGGGAGGCAGTGGGTCACCCATGATCTTTATATTTATAAGCAATATTTTTATTTAAAAAATGCAAAAAAAAAAAAAAAAAGCAGCAAGTACATATAAGGGGAAAGGGTGGATAATAATACACAAAAAAAATATCTAAAGGGAGACTCTTGTACAAAGATTCCCTAATGTCTGGCCAGAGGTCTGAATATAACTGGGCTTCTGTAGTCACACTGGACATAAATGGCAGCATTCAGTGCATCTGTAGGAGGCGGACAGAGCTGTGCGGTAGATTACAAAGTCTGAGAACCTGCAAATGTTCTTCATACACAGAACATCACCTGCACCACAATCCTCTCTGTAGCTTCTGAGAGGAATTAACCATTACCATGGTAACATGAGAGACGTTCCAAGAACGCCCACTGTCAGATGTCCATGAGCGATCTGAAACCTGTTATATTCCTATAAAGCTTGGAAATAAAATCAGAGATTGAGTTAAAGCAAACCTGAAGTCCTGACAGATCACAATGGAGCAGATCTTACCAGCAGGGACAGAGCAGTCACAGACTCATCTAGACCCTGGGATCCAGGCTCTAATAGTGGCAGAGAGAAAGATTTCCATCGTTTAGCTATTGGGCTGAGTTTGATCATGTTGGTGGTCTCCGTATAGAGGGGACACGGCTACTGATGACCGCTCAGGAAGGCAAGGTGATTGCTAAAACGTGTCCTGTAAACCCTTATATGTGCAACTTCAATAAACAAAATGGGGGATCAAAACCTGTGCACAGGAAAAGTTGACCAGTTGCCTATAGCAACCAGATTGCTTCTTTCTCTGAAAAATGATCGAAGCAATCTGATTGGTTACTATGGGCAACTGGTCAACTTTTCCTCTGCCAAGGTTTTGATAAACCTTCCCCAATGTGTCTAGCAGAACTTGGTAACGCTGTGACTTTCTGTACCGCCAAGAGTCCCACCGAGTGCTGATAACCTCTCTACCAATGTATCGCCCGATATTTACACATCAGTCAATGAAACCCCTGGACACCTTTCATGTAGGTCAGGAGCCGACACCAAGTGATGATACCAAATGTGATGTGAACATGGTATAATGGAGATTCTCCTTACGTGGTGAAGACCAAGACCAACTCTCAAACACCTCATCTGAAACACTGGTGTTGTGATCAGTGGACTCCAACCCATGGCTCTCCTGATTGCCCAAGACTCCCAGAATGCACGGTCATGTAGTCTCACAAGAGAAGGTGAACCACCGGTTGAAGATCACTGGACTAACACTGGTCCTGGACAGCTTTCTGCCGATTCTCAGTGATGTCAGGGGCCCAATCCTGTCAGGAGGCTGAAGATAAATGTATGAAGGGGCCGCCCTGCGGACTCACATTTTGAGGAGCGTCGTCCCAGGTGCTCGTTGTCCACTGTGTCACACGTCCACTCCACCTTCTTATCTGGTTTCCTCTTCCTCAGTTTTATGGTGAGTGAACGCGGCTCCTGTAGGGGACAAAAACCTCTCAGAGCAGCAGATGCCAAGATGGCTCCATGTAAACCAAAGTCAATAGGACATGATCTTATGTGGGGATTCACCAATCTGCCTGAAACGCAAACCGTCTGGGGCCCAGAAAGACATCACAGGTCAGCTACTGTACCACTACTAGGACTGTGTATAACAACAGGGTGACCCCACAACTAGGACTGTGTATAACAACAGGGTGACCCCACAACTAGGACTGTGTATAACAGGGTGACCCCACAACTAGGACTGTGTATAACAGGGTGACCCCACAACTAGGACTGTGTATAATAAGAAGGTGACCCCATTACTAGGACTGTGTATAACAATAAGGTGACCCCATTACTAGGACTGTGTATAACAAGGTGACCCCATTACTAGGACTGTGTATAACAATAAGGTGACCCCATTACTAGGACTGTGTATAACAGGGTGACCCCATTACTAGGACTGTGTATAACAGGGTGACCCCACTACTAGGACTGTGTATAACAGGGTGACCCCACAACTAGGATTGTGTATAATAAGAAGGTGACCCCATTACTAGGACTGTGTATAACAGGGTGACCCCACAACTAGGATTGTGTATAATAAGAAGGTGACCCCATTACTAGGACTGTGTATAACAGGGTGACCCCACAACTAGGATTGTGTATAATAAGAAGGTGACCCCATTACTAGGACTGTGTATAACAATAAGGTGACCCCATTACTAGGACTGTGTATAACAAGGTGACCCCATTACTAGGACTGTGTATAACAAGAAGGTGACCCCATTACTAGGACTGTGTATAACAACAAGGTGACCCCATTACTAGGACTGTGTATAACAATAAGGTGACCCCATTACTAGGACTGTGTTTAACAATAAGGTGACCCCATTACTAGGACTGTGTTTAACAATAAGGTGACCCCATTACTAGGACTGTGTATAACAATAAGGTGACCCCATTACTAGGACTGTGTATAACAATAAGGTGACCCCATTACTAGGACTGTGTATAACAATAAGGTGACCCCATTACTAGGACTGTGTATAACAATAAGGTGACCCCATTACTAGGACTGTGTATAACAATAAGGTGACCCCATTACTAGGACTGTGTATAACAATAAGGTGACCCCATTACTAGGACTGTGTATAACAATAAGGTGACCCCATTACTAGGACTGTGTATAACAGGGTGACCCCACTACTAGGACTGTGTATAACAGGGTGACCCCACTACTAGGACTGTGTATAACAGGGTGACCCCACTACTAGGATTGTGTATAATAAGAAGGTGACCCCACTACTAGGACTGTGTATAACAAGAAGGTGACCCCATTACTAGGACTGTGTATAACAATAAGGTGACCCCATTACTAGGACTGTGTATAATAATAAGGTGACCCCATTACTAGGACTGTGTATAACAAGAAGGTGACCCCATTACTAGGACTGTGTATAACAACAAGGTGACCCCATTACTAGGACTGTGTATAACAACAAGGTGACCCCATTACTAGGACTGTGTATAACAATAAGGTGACCCCATTACTAGGACTGTGTTTAACAACAAGGTGACCCCATTACTAGGACTGTTTAACAATAAGGTGACCCCATTACTAGGACTGTGTATAACAATAAGGTGACCCCATTACTAGGACTGTGTATAACAATAAGGTGACCCCATTACTAGGACTGTGTATAACAATAAGGTGACCCCATTACTAGGACTGTGTATAACAATAAGGTGACCCCATTACTAGGACTGTGTATAACAATAAGGTGACCCCATTACTAGGACTGTGTATAACAATAAGGTGACCCCATTACTAGGACTGTGTATAACAATAAGGTGACCCCATTACTAGGACTGTGTATAACAATAAGGTGACCCCATTACTAGGACTGTGTATAACAATAAGGTGACCCCATTACTAGGACTGTGTATAACAATAAGGTGACCCCATTACTAGGACTGTGTATAACAATAAGGTGACCCCATTACTAGGACTGTGTATAACAATAAGGTGACCCCATTACTAGGACTGTGTATAACAATAAGGTGACCCCATTACTAGGACTGTGTATAACAATAAGGTGACCCCATTACTAGGACTGTGTATAACAATAAGGTGACCCCATTACTAGGACTGTGTATAACAATAAGGTGACCCCATTACTAGGACTGTGTATAACAATAAGGTGACCCCATTACTAGGACTGTGTATAACAATAAGGTTACCCCATTACTAGGACTGTGTATAACAAGAAGGTGACCCCATTACTAGGACTGTGTATAACAAGAAGGTGACCCCATTACTAGGACTGTGTATAAGAAGGTGACCCCATTACTAGGACTGTGTATAACAAGGTGACCCCATTACTAGGACTGTGTATAACAAGGTGACCCCATTACTAGGACTGTGTATAAGAAGGTGACCCCATTACTAGGACTGTGTATAACAAGAAGGTGACCCCATTACTAGGACTGTGTATAACAATAAGGTGACCCCATTACTAGGACTGTGTATAACAATAAGGTGACCCCATTACTAGGACTGTGTATAACAATAAGGTGACCCCATTACTAGGACTGTGTATAACAAGAAGGTGACCCCATTACTAGGACTGTGTATAACAATAAGGTTACCTCATTACTAGGACTGTGTATAACAATAAGGTTACCCCATTACTAGGACTGTGTATAAGAAGGTGACCCCACTACTAGGACTGTGTATAACAAGGTGACCCCACTACTAGGACTGTGTATAACAAGGTGACCCCATTACTAGGACTGTGTATAACAAGGTGACCCCATTACTAGGACTGTGTATAACAAGAAGGTGACCCCATTACTAGGACTGTGTATAACAATAAGGTGACCCCATTACTAGGACTGTGTATAACAATAAGGTGACCCCATTACTAGGACTGTGTATAACAATAAGGTGACCCCATTACTAGGACTGTGTATAACAAGGTGACCCCATTACTAGGACTGTGTATAACAAGGTGACCCCATTACTAGGACTGTGTATAACAAGGTGACCCCATTACTAGGACTGTGTATAACAAGGTGACCCCATTACTAGGACTGTGTATAACAAGGTGACCCCATTACTAGGACTGTGTATAACAAGGTGACCCCATTACTAGGACTGTGTATAACAAGGTGACCCCATTACTAGGACTGTGTATAACAAGGTGACCCCATTACTAGGACTGTGTATAACAAGGTGACCCCATTACTAGGACTGTGTATAACAAGGTGACCCCATTACTAGGACTGTGTATAACAAGGTGACCCCATTACTAGGACTGTGTATAACAAGGTGACCCCATTACTAGGACTGTGTATAACAAGGTGACCCCATTACTAGGACTGTGTATAACAAGGTGACCCCATTACTAGAAGCCCAAGGGGGGGGGGGCAGCTCCCCTCACCAGGGGCCCCTCTTATATAAGGACAGGCGCGGCCGAGACTCCGCATCACATATGGCCGCTCCCGGACTACGGCTCTATGTCCTGCCAGGCTGATGACGTCACTCACCGGCTGTGCATCGTTCTCGGTGGTCACAGTACTGGACGTGGCTCCTCCCCCCATCGCCGTCGCGGTAGATTCCGCCATGTCAGAGAAGCCGCTCCAGGCGTCAGGAAAAGCCTCGGAGTCACCTGCAGGATAACAGACCGTTTACTTCCGGCGCTCTACCCACCCACTACCGATCAACTCACTGGTACCGGGAGCCGCTTCCCCTATAGGATGACGTTTAGTGCGTCTAATGTGTCGGCCGCGGAGTGATATATTGTCGCAGATTTCTTCAGCAAAAAAATGATTCGCCAGTCACTACACAAACCTCCTTTCTGCCCGAGACCATCATGGCCGACTCGTCTATTAACCGTAACACTTGAGGTTTTATAACCAACATTTGCAGCGTCTGTAAAATGCCCCCGTACGTCTCAGTGTCAAGTGTAACCAGGCGCCATTTTTCTGGAGATCAAATTACATATCAGCAACGTTATTTGGCGTCAATAAAATGGCCCCTGTGTGCAGCCATCCAATGACACAACCAATGGCGCTTTGTGATAAGACACACGTGACTCTACTAACCAATCACAGTTTCGCTTCCGGCTGACTACATAGCTTCGTATCCTTGCGCCAAGTCCCTGAAGTTGCTGCTGTGAGGGGTGTTGCCATAGCGACAGCGTCCTAGTTTCTACTTCCGGCGGAATTGGAACGACAAGAGGGAGGAGTGAGGTAGGAAGAAGGCAGAAGAGAGGCACAAGAAATCTGAGGCAGATGAAGACACCACGTGACCCTGGGGTAGGTGAAACTGACGTCACTGGCGAGTAGTAGATGTCATGCTGTTGTGACGTCATAGCTTGCTATGTCTAGTCTTTATTTACATTATCTGCCCCTCAGGGTTTATATACCAGTAAAGAATTGTCTTGCTTGTGTACTACAAGTCCCAGCTCTGCCATATAGAATAGTAAGACGCTGGGAGAGTCTGAAACAGTTCTCCTCATGTGCTGGGTAAAGTAGTCCGCCCAGTCAATCTCCCTTCGTTATCCTTATTGGCCTTCTCCGTTTTCAGGGTCCGGTCCCGGTGTCAGACCCCACAGTGCTGATGGTCACGTGACTGTGTTCTGTACAGCCGCATGAACACTTTCTACTGATAATACCTCTCCCTATACACCCAAGCATTTCCTGCTGCTCAATCTCACTTTCTGCCTACCTTAAGTCTTCTGAAATAATGACCCCCTAAATCCCTTTCCTCACATACTCCCATATGCCCCAGGTCAGTTCTGGCCATTTACCCAAATCCTTCTCCATCTGGCGGATCCCTCTAGGAACATCAACCCTGTTACAAATCTTTGTATCATAAGCAAAAAGACCAAAAAAAGATCAATGATAAAGATATTAAACAAAATGGGTCCGAGTACAGATCCCTGAGGTCCCCACTGGTAACAAGACCTCGCTCTGAATATTCTCCTGAACATTGCTACTGAGGAAGGGGATACCCCAAAAACGTGGTTAGCCTATCTGCCTACACAGCCCACCCAGAAGAACACACCGTTCCTGTTACTTGCAACTGCTGGAACCCCCTGGTTTGTAGCCCACTGCCTTGACACGCAGTTTACAGTGCTTCTACATGAGGCAGCTGTATGCACACACTCATCACCGGACCGGCGCTACCCCTGCACCGCCGGTCCGGCGCTACCCCTGCACCGCCAACCATCTTCGGCCAGTCATCTGTGCCACTCCAGGTTCGACATTCCATCTAGACAAGCTCTCGTACACTACATCCAGGCCGGCCGCACAGCTGTGCCAGTCCCCAGCAGCGAGGTCTAATCATCCCGGAGAAGCCTGCGAGCCGTGCGGTGGGTGAGTGGTGACTGCACAAACCTCTTGATACAAACTTGTCTCAAACTTGCTACAATATCGCTGCTCATTTGTTACAAACTATTGAACTATCCACCATCTGCCTAAAACTACTAATACCTTGGATTCAATTAACGGCTTTTCCTTTTAGTATTACTAAATTTGAACATACTTGTTTAAACCAGCTTTTCTAATTATATATTTAAATTATACATTTTGCTATTTCTTCACCTCTCACATATTCACCGCTCGCCTATTTTACATCACCCATTCATTCATTCAATTTTCTTAACTATATATATATGTGTGTGTAATTTATTTTTAGTATATTTTATATACATTTTTCCACACCACATTTGCACAGAAATCCATTTCATCACCTATATATACCTAGAGGTCTGTCTGTTACCTCTTTTTATTGTATCTATCGGCACGCAGGGTACGTGTATCACAAGTACCTCGGTATATAGTGTGAACCCCCCAACCTTTTTATTTTTTCCATGAATATTCTCCATTGACTACAACCTTCTGTTGTCCGTCACTCAGCCACTGTCTAATCCACTCAACAATATGGGATCCGAGCTCAATGACTGTAGTTTATTGATAAGTCTTCTATGTGGAACAGTGTCAAAAGCCTTACTAAAATCTAGATATGTGATGTCTACTGCTCCTCCGCCATCTATAATTTCAGTCACCCAATCAATAAGATTAGTTTTGACATGATCTCCCAGAAGTAAACCCATGTTGTTTTACATCTTGCAATCCATGGGATTTTAGATGTTCCACAATCCTATCCTTTAGTAGGGTTTCCATTAGTTTCCCCACTATTGATGTCAGACAGGAAGTCTGACATCCATAGTGGGGAAATAAATGAAAACCCTACTAAAGGATAAGATAGTAGGGAGGAATCGGGCAACTGTAGGCCAGTAAGTCTGACATCCATAGTGGGGAAATAAATGAAAACCCTACTAAAGGATAAGATAGTAGGGAGGAATCGGGCAACTGTAGGCCAGTAAGTCTGACATCCATAGTGGGGAAATAAATGAAAACCCTACTAAAGGATAAGATAGCAGGGAGGAATCGGGCAACTGTAGGCCAGTAAGTCTGATATCCATAGTGGGGAAATAAATGAAAACCCTACTAAAGGATAAGATAGTAGGGAGGAATCGGGCAACTGTAGGCCAGTAAGTCTGACATCCATAGTGGGGAAATAAATGAAAACCCTACTAAAGGATAAGATAGTAGGGAGGAATCGGGCAACTGTAGGCCAGTAAGTCTGACATCCATAGTGGGGAAATAAATGAAAACCCTACTAAAGGATAAGATAGTAGGGAGGAATCGGGCAACTGTAGGCCAGTAAGGCATACAGTTGCCTGATTCCTCCCTACTATCTTTCTTATGAATGGGGACAAAGTTTGCTAATTTCTGGGATGACTTCTGTTACCAGTGATTGGTTAAATAAATCTGTTAAAGGGGCACTCCGGTGCAAACTGTTTTTCTTTTAAATCAACTGGTGGCAGAAAGTTAAACATTTGTAAATTACTTCTATTAAAAAATCTCAATCCTTCCAGTACTTATTAGCTGCTGAATGCTACAGAGGAAATTCCTTTCTTTGTGGAACACTGATGACATCACGAGCACAGTGCTATCTGCTGACATCTCTGTCCATTTTAGCAACCATGCATAGCAGATGTATACTAAGGGCAGCATGGTGGCTCAGTGGTTTGCACTGCTGCCTTGCAGTGCTGGGGATTTGGGTTCAAATCCCACTAAGGACAACAATAAATAAAGCATTATTATTATAATAACGTCAGCAGAGAGAACTGTGCTCGTGATGTCATCAGAGAGCATTCCAAAAAGAAAAGAATTTCCTCTGTAGTATTCAGCAGCTAATAAGTACAGGAAGGATTAAGATTTTTTTAATAGAAGTAATTTACAAATATGTTTAACTTTCTGCCACCAGTTGATTTAAAAGAAAAAAGGTTTTCACCGGAGTACCCCTTTAACCTCTTAAGGACATAGGACGTTCTCTAACGTCCCCGCTACCTGGGCTTTAATGCCCAAGGACGTTAGAGAACTTCCTGTTGTATTTCCGGTCTCTGCCGCTCGCCGGGCAGAGATCGGAACCGGATGCCTGCTGAAATCCTTCAGCAGGCATCCAGGGCAAACACCGAGGGGGGGCCATGTAGGAAATTGCCCTTGCGATCTGCGGCGATACCGGGCTGATCAGGTCTCTGGGACCCGACCGCCCGGTAATTTTGCATGATCCCGGCTGTCACAGACAGCCAGGACCATGCTAAAGTATAGGAGCGAGGTGGCAAGCCTGCCCCTCCTCCTATGCCCTGCGATCCGTCGGTTAGTTAACCGACCAATCGCAGGGGGGGGGCGTTTACTTCCGCCCTGCCCGGCCCCTTGAAGTCCGGAGAGGACGGGAGGAAAACCGGAGGACGCGGCGGGGGACGGGGTAGTGCTGGGGCCCGGCCCCGGTACTTACCTAGTCCCTGAAGACCCGGATCCCGGCAATGAAGACGGCGGCGACAGGTGAGTTCCTCTTCAGCCGCGGTCGGGCCCTTTACAGCAATGCACATCGCCGTAAAGCAACATGGATTGCTGTAATGGGACCCTGTATACTACAACTCCCAGCATGCCCAGCCAGCCCTTGGCGTCTGGGCATGCTGGGAGTTGCAGTTTTGCAACATCTGGAGGTCCACAGTTTGGAGACCACTGTGCCCTTCCAGATGTTGCAAAACTACACATCCTCAGCATGCCCTTACTGTCCAAGCATGCTGGGAGTTGTAGTTTTGCAACATCTGGAAGGGCACAGATTGGGAACCACTATTAGTGGTCTGCAAACTGTAGTCCTCCAAATGTTGCAAAACTACAACTCCAAGCATGCTGGGAGTTGTAGTTCGGCACAGCTGGCTCTAAAGATGTTGCCGAACTACTACTTCCAGCATGCCTGAGAATGTTTGGGAGTTGTGGTTTTGCAACAACTGGAGGCACACTGGTTGGGAAACATTGTCTGTTTCCCAACCCGTGTGCCTCCAGCTGTTGCAAAACTATAACTACCAGCATGCACTAATAGACTGTACATGCTGGGAGTTGTAGTTTTGCATCAGCTGGAGGTCCCCCCCCCCCCCCCCCCCTGTGAATGTACAGGGTACAATCACATGGGCAGGGGGCTTACAGTGAGTATCAGGCTGCAAGTTTGCGATGCAGCAAATTTTGCGTGGCAGCTCAAACTCGCAGCGGGAAACTCGCTGTAATCCCCCGCCCGTGTGACTGTACCCTGAAAACACTACACTACACTAACACACAATAAAATAAAATGTAAAAAACACTACATATACACATACCCCTACACGGCCCCCCTCCCCTCCCCAATAAAAAACGTCTGGTACGCCACTGTTTCCAAAATGGAGCCTCCAGCTGTTACAAAACAACAACTCCCAGTATTGCCAGACAGCCGTTGACTGTCCAAGCATGCTGGGAGTTTTGCAACAGCTGGAGGCACCCTGTTTGGGAATCACTGGCGTAGAATACCCCTATGTCCACCCCTATGCAAATCCTTAATTCAGGCCTCAAATGCACATGGCGCTCTCATTTTGGAGCCCTGTCATATTTCAAGGCAACAGTTTAGGGCCACATATGGGGTATCGCCGTTCTCGGGAGAAATTGTGTTACAAATTTTGGGGGGGCTTTTTCTCCTTTAACCCCTTATGAAAAGGTGAATTTGGGGTCTACACCAGCATGTTGGTGTAAAAAAAAAAAAAATTTTTTTACACTAACACGCTGGTGTTGCCCTATACTGTTCATTTTGACAAGAGGTAAAAGGGGGAAAAAAGCCCCCCAAAATTTGTAATGCAACTTCTCCCGACTACGGAGATACCCCATATGTGGGCGCAATGTGCTCTTGGGGGCGCACAACAAGGCCCAGAAGGGAGAGTGCACCATGTACATTTGAGGTGATTTGCACAGGGGTGGCTGATTGTTACAGCGGTTTTGACAAACGCAAAAAAAAAAAAAACACATGTGACCCCATTTTGGAAACTACACCCCTCACGGAATGTAATGAGGGGTGCAGTGAGAATTTACACCCCACTGGTGTCTGACAGATCTTTGGAACAGTGGGCTATGCAAATTAAAAATGTTGTACAGCCCACAGTTCCAAAGATCTGACAGACACCAGTGGGGGGGTAAATGCTCACTGTACACCTTGTTACGTTCCTCAAGGGGTCTAGTTTCCAAAATGGTATGCCATGTGGGGGTTATTTTGCTGTCCTGGCACCATAGGGGCTTCCTAAATGCAACATGCCCCCCCGAGCAAAATTTGCTCTCCAAAAGCCGAATATGACTCCTTCTCTTCTGAGCATTGTAGTTGGCCCGTAGTGCACTTCAGGTCAACTTATGGGGTACCTCCATACTCAGAAGAGATTGGGTTACAAATTTGGGGGGGGTATTTTCTGCTATTAACCCTTGCAAAAATGTGAAATTTGGGGGGAAACACATTTTAATGAAGAAAAAATATATTTTTTTACATATGCAAAAGTCGTGAAACACCTGTGGGGTATTAAGGCTCACTTTACCCTTTGTTACGTTCCCCAAGGGGTCTAGTTTCCAAAATGGTATGCCATGTGAGGGTTTTTTGCTGTTCTGGCACTATAGGGGCTTCCTAAATGCAACATGCCCCCCAAAAACCATTTCAGAAAAACGTACTCTCCAAAATTCCCTTATCGCTCTTTCCCTTCTGAGCCCTCTACTGCGCCCGCCGAACACTTTACATAGACATATGAGGTGTAAAAAATGCGAGTGTAAAAAATGAAGATAGTGAATTTTCTCCTTCACTTTGCTGCTATTCCTGTGAAACACCTAAAGGGTTAACACACTGACTGTAATGTAATTTTGAATACTTTGGGGGGTGCAGTTTTTATAATGGGGTCATTTATGGGGTATTTCTAATATGAAGACCCTCCAAATCCACTTCAAACCTGAACTGGTCCCTGAAAAATACAGAGTTTGAAAATTTTGTGAAAAATTGGAAAATTGCTGCTGAACTTTGAAGCCTCTGGTGTCTCCAAAAGTAAAATTGCGTCAATTTTATGATGCAAATATAAAGTAGACATATTGTATATTAGGGATCGACCGATTATCAGTATGGGCGATATTATCGGCCAATAATCAAGATTTTGGGCATTATCGGTATCGGCAATTACCTTGCCGATAATGCACCGCGACCGCACCCACCGTAGTGCTGGGCGGTATACCGGTATGGATTTTTGCCCCACCCTCCGAGTCAATAAATAAATAAACAAACTTACCCGTAATGGGGGTGATCCGGGCCATCCTTCCTTCCTGTAGTGTCCGGCGCCATTCCGGGTGGAGGGTGCACCGGTACGGGCTGTCCTTCTCCGCTCCGGCCTAGTACGCCGTGACGTCAGGTTCGTCGCTGTGCACGGGCGTCACTGCCTAGCTTCGTCTATGCAGCGTACTAGGCCGGAGCCTGCCCGGAGTGGAGAAGAGAACCCCCGGAGAAGGACAGCCCGGACCGTTGCACCCTCCACCCGGAATGCCCCCGGACACTACAGGAAGGATGGATGGCCTGGACCACCCTGACAGGTAGGGGAGAGAAGCGGGTGGTGGCGGCGGCGGCCTATGGCACCGCAAAAGCCACTGCAGTGCATTGATTTAAAGCGCTCGCTTTAAATCAATGACCTGCAACGGTGTCGAGGGGGGATAAATAGCCGATAACTTATACCGATATTCCGGTATAAGTTATCGGCCCTACCCTCTACCGATTATCAGTATCGGCCCTAAAAAACGATATTGGTCGATCCCTATTGTATATGTGAATACGTAAATTTTTTTTCTTTTTTGGGAATATCCATTTTCCTTACAAGCAAAGAGCTTCAAAGTTAGAAAAAATGCAAAATTTTCATCAAATTTACAAATTTGATGCAAGTATCGACAATTTTACCAATAACATAAAGTAGAATATGTCACGAAAAAACTATCTCGGAATCAGAATGATAGGTAAAAGCATCAGAGTTATTAAAACCGCTCCGGTCCTAAGGTGTAAAATGGCCTGGTCCTTAAGGGGTTAATTGTTTTGCTGCTACATTACTTAATCATTTTGGGTGTATCCCATCAGGCCCCTGTGACTTATTGGTCTTAACTTTACACAGCTGATTTAGAACCTCTTCCTTTGTAAAGACAAAGGCATCAAACGACTTATTAGTCTTCCTCCCTTAGGCTGGGTTCACACTACGTTTTCGCCATATACTGTTTTCAATCCGTTTTTCTAAAGAAAACCGTATGGCAAAAAAACAAACAGATGGAACAGTCCGTGTTAAAAAAAAAAAAAAACGTATGCGGTTGCAGTACGGTTTTTAAACCGGAGACAAAATCGTGATCAACCACGGGACTGCAACCGCATACGTTTTTTTTAACACGGACGTCAATGGGAAATGCACATGTATACGGTTCCATACGGGAAAAACGTATACATTTTTACTTTGCACATGCGCATTTGAATCCTAAAGTCCCCACCCAAGACCCCTCCCATTAAAAATGGACAAAATTTTCAAAAACGTTTGTTTTTTTTTTCTATAAAAACTGACGGAACTGTATGCACTTTTAAAAACAGTATACTGTTTAAAAACGCATACAGTTTACTTTTTCCCAAACTGTTCCATCTGTTTTTTTTTTGCCATGCGGTTTTCTTTAGAAAAACGGATTGAAAACAGTATATGGCAAAAACGTAGTGTGAACCCAGCCTAAGGCTGGGTCCCATTTCTTCATTTTCTTCTGTAAAAACTGAAGTGAAGAAGTGTTTTGCTGAGGCAGTCGGCTAGCCCTTTATCCTCTTCTACTTACCTTCATTCCTCTGTTTTTTAATTGTTATTCCTTGTTTTAATTTCTTTTTTTATTTCTTTTTTACGACTTTGGACATTCTGTAGAGTACCACAGTGGTCTCTTCCTTTTTTTTGCTTTTACTGACAAGCCTAACACAATTATCTGTTGCCTTCAAAAATGAAATTTATAGTACTATGGTGTGTGTGTGTGTGTGTGTGTGTGTGTGTTTAATTTTTTTTTTTATTTTTTTAATTTTATTATTATCCCTCCCTCAAAACAAACTTTAACTCGCCTTACTACATTCTCTCGTTGCGCCGATATCTGTGTCCCGTTCTCCGGTCCCTGTCTTCTTCCGCTTCCTGCAGGACGGTGAGTCACGCAACGCTCAGCGTATATCACCGGCCGCAGCAGCGTGACTCACCGTCCTGCAGGAAGCGGAAGAATATAGGGACCGGAGAACAGGACACAGATATCGGAGGGGGGGGGGGGGGCGGGGGACGTAGGAAGGTGAGTTAAAGTTTGTTTTTATTTCGTTTGCCAGCCAGGGCATAGAGGAATAATAAAAAAAAATCACCATAGTAGTCCCATTTTTCCTGGACTCCATTGAAACTGTTCCAGTCTGATGGGGACTCATTTACCACTAATCCCATTTTCTACAATCGAAAACTTTTGTTTGTGTGTGGTGGGACTCATTTACTGTTCTTATATTAAACCATACTGACTGGCGATCACTAGACCCCCCCACACTGACTGGCGATCACTAGACCCCCCCACACTGACTGGCGATCACTAGACCCCCCCCACACTGACTGGCGATCACTAGACCCCCCCCACACTGACTGGCGATCACTAGACCCCCCCCACACTGACTGGCGATCACTAGACCCCCCCCCACACTGACTGGCGATCACTAGACCCCCCCCACACTGACTGGCGATCACTAGACCCCCCCCACTGACTGGCGATCACTAGACCCCCCACACTGACTGGCGATCACTAGACCCCCCACACTGACTGGCGATCACTAGACCCCCCACACTGACTGGCGATCACTAGACCCCCCCACACTGACTGGCGATCACTAGACCCCCCCCACACTGACTGGCGATCACTAGACCCCCCACACTGACTGGCGATCACTAGACCCCCCCACACTGACTGGCGATCACTAGACCCCAAGCTTTCACCAACAGTTATGTCAGATACCGAATCTCCATTAGTGAATACTAAATCTAATTCGGGTGAAGACGAAAAGAGCACTGGTCACACAGGTTCCGGTCAAGCAGTTTATTCGCGAAACAATTGTTGCTGAGCATTTCCACCTGCAAATAAACTGCTTGACCGGAACCTGTGTGCCCAGTGCTCTTTTCGCCTTCATCCGAATTGTTGCAAGCTGTCCTGTCTTTACTGTGAGCACCGGGGGTCAGTGCCGTGTACGTCCGGAGGTTCATGCTGCGAGGTCCCGGGGGACTAAGTGTTAAGCAGTGTCGGCTGCGTTCTTTCTTGGGAATACTAAATCTAAGATGGCCTCCTTCCGGGTTGGCTCCTCAACTACTTGTTGTAGAGATAATATCAGTAGGGAATTTAGAATTTCTGTACTCCTGGCAGAACTAGCCATTTTGGTTTTCCAGTTCACATGAGGAAGATTAAAGTCCCCCATAATGATAACTTCCCCTTTCAATGTCATTTTAGCTATTTCCTCAACTAGTAGATCAAATTATTTAACTTTGCCAGGCGGTCTATATATATCACAACTACACGAGATACTGAATGATTACCAAACTGACTCTAAGTTGTTCTCACTAAGGGTGCTTTCACACTATGAAAAGTACCCGTTATAAAATAGTAGGCGATCGCGGCGTTAAACCATTAGAAAATCCCTAACATACGTTAGAAAATCCCATTATAGTCTATGGGATTTTTCTAATAGCCGTTTTAACCCGTTATCGCCTGTTTTTCATAACGGGCGTTATTTTGTGACGGGCTATTGAACGTGACTATCTCCCGTCATAAAATAACGCCTCTTTTGAATAACGAGCAATAACGGCTATTAGAAAAATCCCATAGACTATAATAGGATTTTCTAACGTATGTTAGGGATTTTCTAATAGCGATCACACACTATTTTATAACTGGTACTTTTCATAGTGTTAAAGCAGCCTTACTTGTATTAGGTTAGATTTAATGCTATCTTTTTACATCCACCACGCCCCCTTCCTTAGACTTGCATTGAGGGGCGGGGCATGACATCACGAGGGGGCGGAGCTGTGACGTCACGATACTCCTTCCCCTGCATTGCCAATCATCGGCCACAGAGTGATCCTTGCAGGAGATTAGTTGTGAAAATGTGTTCGGCAACTGTGGTATGGGGACGGTGGTGTGGAAACTATGCTCCTGCTGCTGTTTTCTGCGTGTGGCGTGCTCTGGCTCTATGTAGCATATAGACAATCATCAATGGAAGAAGAATGAAAGCCGGCCACTCACCAATTCTCATCTTCAAAGCTTCTTTATACTCGCAAAACCTATACGGGAGAGGGACAAACACCAGGGGGATACAGCTAGACAACAAGCTCCGTTTCACACTGTCTAGAGCTTCATCCGGCCATATAACCTTCACCAAAGAAGACAATGTGAAACGGAGCTTGTCGCCTATCTGTATCCCCCCTGGTGTTTTGTCCCTCTCCCGTATATGTTTTGTGAGTATAAAGAATAAAGAAGCTTTTGAAGGCGTGAATTGGTGAGTGGCCGACTTTCATTCTTCTTCCATTGATGATGGTGCTGCAGGAGAGATCACGGGGGTCCCAGCGTTATTTTTTATTTATTTATTTATCTTTTTGTTCCATCTCCAGATAAGGCTCCTTTTTACACTATATGTTGCTCCGTTTCAAAGACCCTACTACATTGTCCCATTAAGAAAACCCTTAAAAACAGCCATTACAAAATCCCATTCAAGTCTATGGGATTTTTTTGATTATCCGTTATCACCCGTTATGAATAACAGATGTTATTTGTGATGGAAGAAAAACGTTACATACACAAATTTTTCTCCGGTCACAAATAACGTCCGTTATTCATAACGGGTGATAACGGATAATCAAAAAATCCCATAGACTTGAATGGGATTTTGTTACGGCTGTTTTTAAGGGTTTTCTTAACAGGACATTATAACTGCTCTTTAAAATCGAGCAACATATAGTGTGAAAGTAGCCTTACTTACTGAATATCTCTGATGCACTTAGAAAATCTGCACTTTGAATATGCACGAAGCTGATCATTGGTACAAACGGTCCGGTCTCATGGGGGATCTCATTAGTACAGGTGGTCCGGTCCCCATGAGGGATCTCATTAGTACAGATGGTTCGGTCCCCATGAGGGATCTCATTAGTACAGATGGTTCGGTCCCCAGGGGGGGGGGGATCCTCATTAGTACAGGGGGTCCGGTCCCCAGGGGGGGGGGGGATCCTCCTCATTAGTACAGTGGGTCCGGTCCCCAGGGGGGGGGGATCCTCATTAGTACAGGGGGTCCGGTCCCCAGGGGGGGGGGATCCTCATTAGTACAGGGGGTCCGGTCCCCAGGGGGGGGGGGGGAATCCTCATTAGTACAGGGGGTCCGGTCCCCAGGGGGGGGGGGGGAATCCTCATTAGTACAGGGGGTCCGGTCCCCAGGGGGGGGGGAATCCTCATTAGTACAGGGGGTCCGGTCCCCGGGGGGGGGGGAATCCTCATTAGTACAGGGGGTCCGGTCCCCAGGGGGGGGGGGGGAATCCTCATTAGTACAGGGGGTCCGGTCCCCAGGGGGGGGGGATCCTCATTAGTACAGGGGGTCCGGTCCCCAGGGGGGGAATCCTCATTAGTACAGGGGGTCCGGTCCCAGGGAGGGGGGGGGGATCTCATTAGTACAGGTGGTCTGGTCCCCATGAGGGGGGGGATCTCATTAGTACAGGTGGTCTGGTCCCCATGAGGGATCTCATTAGTACAGGTGGTCCGGTCCCCATGAGGGATCTCATTAGTACAGGTGGTTCGGTCCCCGGGGGGGGGGATCCTCATTAGTACAGGGGGTCCGTTCCCAGGGAGGGGGGGATCTCATTAGTACAGGTGGTCCTGTCCCCAGGGGGTAGGGGTGGGATCTCATTAGTACAGGTGGTCCGGTCCCCAGGGGATCTCATTAGTACAGGTGGTCTGGTCCCCATGAGGGATCTCATTAGTACAGGTGGTCCGGTCCCCATGAGGGATCTCATTAGTACAGGTGGTCCGGTCCCCATGAGGGATCTCATTAGTACAGGTGGTTCGGTCCCCAGGGGGAATCTCATTAGTACAGGTGGAAAACTCAGGAATCGTTTGATGCATGTGTCTTTACAGAGGAAGAGGTTCTATGTTTGCTTTCTAAAGTGAAGACAAATAAATCACAGGGGCCTGATGGATGCACCCAAAATTATTAAAATAATTTAGTGGTGAGCTAGCAAAACAGATTTATTCAACCAATCAATGGTAACGGGAGCCGTCCCGGAAGATTGGAAATTAGCAAATGTTGTGCTCATTCACAATAAATGTAGTAAGGAGGAATCAAGCAACTATAGGCCAGTAAGTCTGACATCAATAGTGGGGAAATTAATGGAAACCCTACTAAAGCATAGGATTGTGGAACATCTAAAATCCCATGGATTGCAAGATGAAAACCCACATGGGTTTACTTCAGGGAGATCATGTCAAACAAATCTTATTGATTTTTTTGACTGGGTGACTAAAATAATAGATGGCGGAGGGGCAGTAGACATCGCATATCTAGATTTTAGTAAGGCTTTTGACACTGTCCCACATAGGAGACTTATCAATAAACTACAGTCATTGAGCTCGGATCCCATATTGTTGAGTGGATTAGACAGTGGCTGAGTAACAGACAACAGAGGGTTGTAGTCAATGGAGAATATTCTGAGCGCGGTCTTGTCACCAGTGGGGACCTCAGGGAATAAAGCACCTGGGGCGTAAAAACCCTCAGGCACAATATAGATTATTTGACACAGTCCTGACCTCAGTATCTGAGGAAAGAGATTTAGGAGTAATTATTTCAGAAGACTTAAAGGTAGGAAGACAATGTAATAGAGCAGCAGGAAACGCTAGCAGAATGCTTGGATGTATAGGGAGAGGTATAAGCAGTAGAGAGACATGCTCATGCCGCTGTACAGAACACTGGTGAGACCTCACTTGGAGTATTGTGCGCAGTACTGGAGGCCGTATCTCCAGGAGGATATAGATACTCTAGAGAGAGTTCAGAGAAGATACCAAACTTGTACATGGATTGCAGGATAAAACTTACCAGGAAAGGTTAAAGGACCTTAACGTGTATAGAAGAAAGAAGAGACAGAGGGGATATGATAGAGACTTTTAAATACATAAAGGGAATCAACATGGTAAAGGAGGAGAGCATATTTAAAAGAAAAACTACCACAAGAGGACATAGTTTTAAATTAGAGGGGGAAGGTTTCTGCAGTAATATCAGGAAGTATTACTTTACTGAGAGAGTAGTGGATGCATGGAATAGCCTTCCTGCAGAAATGGTCGCTGCAAATACAGTCAAGGAGTTTAAACATGCATAGGATAGGTATAAGGCTATCCTTCATATAAGATAGGGCCAGGGACTATTCATAGTATTCCGATTATTGGGCAGACTAGATGGGCCAAATGGTTCTTAACTGCCAACACATTCTATGTGGTCCCGTGCCCATGGGGGATCTCATCGGTACAGACAGTCCAGTGTCCCCCCGCAGTTATGTCCTGTACAAGGCTGTGACCTCATAGAAGGAGGTTCCAAGGGGAAATCTAAACTGGTGGTGGTGGAGGGGTTGGTCACTGGAGCTGCGGTGGAGCCAGTGATCAGCTGCTCCAGCCTGCAGTGCATTGTGGGAGCTACCATCAGTATTACATAGCGTGACCAAGCTGCTTGGTTATAGGTTTGACTCTGTTCATGACACTGAATGCTGCTCGTATAAGATATCGTACTGGATAAATGAAGTTACTGTAATTGGTGTATACGTGGTAGAATAACCCGGCTGGTGTATACGTGGTAGAATAACCCGGCTGGTGTATACGCGGTAGAATAACCCAGCTGGTGTATACTAGGGATCGACCGATATCGTTTTTTTTAGGGCCGATACCGATAATCGGTGCAGGTTAGGGCTGATAGCCAATAACTTATACCGATATTCCGGTATAAGTTATCAGCTATTTAACCCCCTGTGACACCGCTGCAGATCATTGATTTAAAGCGGGCGCTTTAAATCAATGATCTGTCGTGGCTTTTGCGGGGCCATAGGCCGCCGCCGCCACCCGCTTCTCTCCCCTACCTGTCAGGGTGGTCCGGGCCATCCATCCTTCCTTCCTGTAGTGTCCGGGGGCATTCCGGGTAAAGAGTGAACCGGTCCGGGCTGTCCTTCTTCTCCGGCGGTCATCTTCTCCACTCCGGGCAGGCTCCAGCCTAGTACGCTGCATAGACGCCGCTGCGCTGTGATGCCCGTGCGCAGCGACGCACCTGACGTAGCGGCGTCTATGCAGTGTACTAGGCCGGAGCCTGCCCGGAGTGGAGAAGATGACCGCCGGAGAAGGACAGCCCGGACCGGTTCACTCTTCACCCGGAATGCCGCCGGACACTACAGGAAGGATGGATGGCCCGGACCACCCCCATTACGGGTAAGTTTAATTTTTTTTATTGACTCGGAGGGTGGGCCCGACCGATATAGTGGTATGGGCAAAAATCCATACCGGTATACTGCCGTGCGACGCGGTGTGGTGGGTCGGGGGGTTGCGGTCGCGGTGCGGGGGGCGGGGCATTATCGGCTTATCGGCATGCGCGGTAGAATAACCCGGCTGGTGTATGCGCGGTAGAATAACCCGGCTGGTGTATGCGCGGTAGAATAACCCGGCTGGTGTATGCGCGGTAGAATAACCCGGCTGGTGTATGCGCGGTAGAATAACCTCCTGTCATATCCAAAGCATTACTGAATGGTTAATGGATCGCTCCACAGTCATGTGACCTATCTGCTCTTAGGGTGAATTCATACGTGCATACTTTGAAGTCAAAGGGTACCAAAATACGCATGTGTGAACTTGCCCATCCTGTGTAACCATCATCTGAGGCCCGACAATGAGCTCTGGAGGGGACTAGCATTGCTCATACAGGCAGGATGTAGTGCCAGAAAACACCATCACTTGGGGATCCTTATGGGTCTGACCTCTGGGGCCCCCACTGATCCTGTGAAAGAAGGGGCCACAGAGCAGATTCAGCCACTCGCTGCACAGCAGAACTGTATACACAGTCATGGCTGTAAATGTTGGCACCCCCCTGTATAGCAAAACACAGGTTTTGCTATACACATGTTTATTCCCTTTGTGTGTATTGGAACTAAACCAAAAAAGGAGGAAAAAAAGCTAATTGGACATAATGTCACCAAACTCAAAAAATGGGCCGGACAATATTATTGGCCCCTTTCAGAATTGTGGAAAAAGTTGTTTCAAGCATGTGATGTTCCTTTATACTCACCTGGGGCAAGTAACAGGTGTGGGCAGTATAAAAACCACACCTGAAAGCAGATAAAAAGGAGAGAAGTTCACTTAGTCTTTGCATTGTGTGTCTGTGTGTGTCACACTAATCATGGACAACAGAAAGAGGAGAAGAGAACTGTCTGAGGACTTGAGAACCAAAATTGTGGACATTTAAATGAAATTAAACGCTATGGAGGAGACCCAGGAGGACCCCACTGCTGACAGAGACATAAAAAAGCAAGACTACATTTTGCCAAAATCCCTCTGGGAAAACTTCTTGTGGACAGATTAGACCAAGATAGAGCTTTTTGGTAAAGCAAATCATTCTACTGTTTACCGAAAATGGAATGAGGCCTACAAAGAAAAGAGCACAGTACCTACAGTGACATATGGTGGAGGTCAGTGATGTTTTGGGTTGTTTTGCTGCCTCTGGCACTGGGGGCCTTGAATGTGTACAAGACATCATGAAATCTGAGGATTACCAATGGATTTTGGGTCACACTGTACAGCCCAGTGTCAGAAAGCTGGGTTTGTGTCCGAGATCTTGGGTCTTCCAGCAGGACAATGACCCCAAACATACGTCAAAAAGCCCCAGAAATGGACGACAACAAAGCCCTGGAGAGTTCTGAAGTGTCAGCAATGAGTCCAGATCTAAATCTCATTGATCACCTGTGGAGAGATCTTATAATTACTGTTGGGAAAAGGCGCCTTCCAATAAGAGACCGGGAGCAGTTTGTAAAGGAAGAGTGGTCCAACATTCCGGCTGAGAGGTGTAAGAAGCTTATTGATGCTTATAGGAAGAGTGGTCCAACATTCCGGCTGAGAGGTGTAAGAAGCTTATAGGAAGAGTGGTCCAACATTCCGGCTGAGAGGTGTAAGAAGTCTTCCCCCCCCCCCCCTTCAGGTAGGTACGTCCCCTCATCAGGTATGCAGGCATGTAGGGCTCGCCTGGTATGTAAATAGGGACCCAGATATATATAATCTCCCCCAGTTGGTAAAAAGGTAGGGCTCCCAGACAGAGCCCCAGATAGAAATGACCCCTGTTAGGTAGACAGGCCCCCAGATAGATATCACCCCCATCAGGTAGGGCTCCCCCTAAGTCAGAACTTTCCAAACTTTTAGTGGTGACACCCTTGCATAGTTTAGTGACCCTGTGCTGCACGTCGACAATGCACAAAGTAGTACCAGTATCAGCATTCGAAATGGGGCTTCTACCATCCTGTGCCACATCTCCCCCCCCCCCCCCTTATCACTCCATGTGCCACATCATTCCCCTGTGCCATTTATATTCCCCATCTGATGCCCCTGTGACAGTATATTCCCCATCTGATGCCCCTGTGCAATTATATTTCAGCCCCCTCCCCCTCCCCTCCTGAGCCACACCATTTACTCATTCACCAACCCCCCCCCCCCCCCCCCATGATCCCCCTGCTATTACAAGTCCTCCGTCCCGTGTGTGCTCCGGCAGGCTCAGGGGCTTGGCGGTTGTCTATGTTGTATATAGGTGATTGGGTACGGCTGTAACATCCTGCACAGTAGAGCTGTATATAGGTGATTGGGTACGGCTGTAACATCCTGCACAGTAGAGCTGTATATAGGTGAATGGGGACGGCTAGAACTCCCTGCACAGTAGAGCTGTATATAGGTGATTGGGGACGGCTAGAACTCCCTGCACAGTAGAGCTGTATATAGGTGATTGGGGACGGCTAGAACTCCCTGCACAGTAGAGCTGTATATAGGTGAATGGGGACGGCTAGAACTCCCTGCACAGTAGAGCTGTATATAGGTGAATGGGGACGGCTAGAACTCCCTGCACTGTAGAGCTGTATATAGGTGATTGGGGACGGCTAGAACTCCCTGCACAGTAGAGCTGTATATAGGTGAATGGGGACGGCTAGAACTCCCTGCACAGTAGAGCTGTATATAGGTGATTGGGGACGGCTAGAACTCCCTGCACAGTAGAGCTGTATATAGGTGAATGGGGACGGCTAGAACTCCCTGCACAGTAGAGCTGTATATAGGTGAATGGGGACGGCTAGAACTCCCTGCACAGTAGAGCTGTATATAGGTGAATGGGGACGGCTAGAACTCCCTGCACAGTAGAGCTGTATATAGGTGAATGGGGACGGCTAGAACTCCCTGCACAGTAGAGCTGTATATAGGTGATTGGGGACGGCTAGAACTCCCTGCACAGTAGAGCTGTATATAGGTGATTGGGGACGGCTAGAACTCCCTGCACAGTAGAGCTGTATATAGGTGAATGGGGACGGCTAGAACTCCCTGCACAGTAGAGCTGTATATAGGTGAATGGGGACGGCTAGAACTCCCTGCACAGTAGAGCTGTATATAGGTGAATGGGGACGGCTAGAACTCCCTGCACAGTAGAGCTGTATATAGGTGAATGGGGACGGCTAGAACTCCCTGCACAGTAGAGCTGTATATAGGTGAATGGGGACGGCTAGAACTCCCTGCACAGTAGAGCTGTATATAGGTGATTGGGGACGGCTAGAACTCCCTGCACAGTAGAGCTGTATATAGGTGAATGGGGACGGCTAGAACTCCCTGCACAGTAGAGCTGTATATAGGTGATTGGGGACGGCTAGAACTCCCTGCACAGTAGAGCTGTATATAGGTGATTGGGGACGGCTAGAACTCCCTGCACAGCCAGCGCACAGCTGCAACGAAAAACCAGCGAAGGGGCCACAGCACAGATCCAGCCAAATTGTCGCAGGTCTGACCCTCACTGCGCCATCACGGTATCGGAGGTGAATACTAGGGATCGACCGATATCGTTTTTTTTTTTAGGGCCAATACCGATAATCGGTGGAGGTTAGGGCCGATAGCCGATAACTTATACCGATATTCCGGTATAAGTGATAGGCTATTTATCCCCCCGATCGCAGTGTGGGGCATTATTGGCAAGGTAATTGCCGATACCGATAATGCCCAAAATCGTGATTATCGGCCATACCGATAATCGGTCGATCCCTAGCGAATACCCCTTTATACTGGGGATGAGATGTAAAATTTATCAGGTAGCTTTTCACTTTTTGTATAGTTATTGAAATAAAGTTTTTCTGTAAATTTCTAAGCCCCGCCCACACACCAACAAATTGTCACCATTTTCCTTGCACTGTAAGTAACTCTTCTACCTGACTTTTTTTTCTTTT
>NW_026610679.1:120000-125000 GCF_029499605.1 Hyla sarda
GTCAGGAGGAATAGATGAGCCCAGTATATATATATATATATGTATATAGAGGAGTCAGGAGGAATAGATGAGCCCAGTATATATATATATATATATATATATGTATAGAGGAGTCGGGAGGAATAGATGAGCCCAGTATATATATATATATATATATATGTATATAGAGGAGTCGGGAGGAATAGATGAGCCCAGTATATATATATATGTATATAGAGGAGTCAGGAGGAATAGATGAGCCCAGTATATATATATATGTATATAGAGGAGTCAGGAGGAATAGATGAGCCCAGTATATATATGTATATAGAGGAGTCGGGAGGAATAGATGAGCCCAGTATATATATGTATATAGAGGAGTCGGGAGGAATAGATGAGCCCAGTGTATATATGTATATAGAGGAGTCAGGAGGAATAGATGAGCCCAGTATGTATATGTATATAGAGGAGTCAGGAGGAATAGATGAGCCCAGTATGTATATGTATATAGAGGAGTCAGGAGGAATAGATGAGCCCAGTATATATATGTATATAGAGGAGTCGGGAGGAATAGATGAGCCCAGTGTATATATATATATGTATATAGAGGAGTCAGGAGGAATAGATGAGCCCAGTATATATATATGTATATAGAGGAGTCAGGAGGAATAGATGAGCCCAGTATATATATATGTATATAGAGGAGTCAGGAGGAATAGATGAGCCCAGTATATATATATGTATATAGAGGAGTCGGGAGGAATAGATGAGCCCAGTATATATATATGTATATAGAGGAGTCGGGAGGAATAGATGAGCCCAGTGTATATATGTATATAGAGGAGTCGGGAGGAATAGATGAGCCCAGTATATATATGTATATAGAGGAGTCAGGAGGAATAGATGAGCCCAGTATATATATATATATATATATATATATATATATATATATATATATATATATATATATATATGAGCCCAGTATATATATATGTATATAGAGGAGTCAGGAGGAATAGATGAGCCCAGTATATATATATGTATATAGAGGAGTCGGGAGGAATAGATGAGCCCAGTATATGTATATAGAGGAGTCTGGAGGAATAGATGAGCCCAGTATATATATGTATATAGAGGAGTCAGGAGGAATAGATGAGCCCAGTATATATATGTATATAGAGGAGTCAGGAGGAATAGATGAGCCCAGTATATATATATGTATATAGAGGAGTCAGGAGGAATAGATGAGCCCAGTATATATATATATATATATATATATATGTATATAGAGGAGTCAGGAGGAATAGATGAGCCCAGTATATATATATGTATATAGAGGAGTCAGGAGGAATAGATGAGCCCAGTATATATATATGTATATAGAGGAGTCAGGAGGAATAGATGAGCCCAGTATATATATATATATATGTATATAGAGGAGTCAGGAGGAATAGATGAGCCCAGTATATATATATATATATATATATATGTATAGAGGAGTCGGGAGGAATAGATGAGCCCAGTATATATATATGTATATATATATGTATAGAGGAGTCGGGAGGAATAGATGAGCCCAGTATATATATATATGTATATAGAGGAGTCAGGAGGAATAGATGAGCCCAGTATATATATATATGTATATAGAGGAGTCAGGAGGAATAGATGAGCCCAGTATATATATGTATATAGAGGAGTCGGGAGGAATAGATGAGCCCAGTATATATATGTATATAGAGGAGTCGGGAGGAATAGATGAGCCCAGTGTATATATGTATATAGAGGAGTCAGGAGGAATAGATGAGCCCAGTATGTATATGTATATAGAGGAGTCAGGAGGAATAGATGAGCCCAGTATGTATATGTATATAGAGGAGTCAGGAGGAATAGATGAGCCCAGTATATATATATGTATATAGAGGAGTCGGGAGGAATAGATGAGCCCAGTGTATATATATATATGTATATAGAGGAGTCAGGAGGAATAGATGAGCCCAGTATATATATGTATAGAGGAGTCAGGAGGAATAGATGAGCCCAGTATATATATGTATATAGAGGAGTCAGGAGGAATAGATGAGCCCAGTATATATATATATGTATATAGAGGAGTCAGGAGGAATAGATGAGCCCAGTATATATATATGTATATAGAGGAGTCAGGAGGAATAGATGAGCCCAGTATATATATGTATATAGAGGAGTCGGGAGGAATAGATGAGCCCAGTATATATATATGTATATAGAGGAGTCGGGAGGAATAGATGAGCCCAGTGTATATATGTATATAGAGGAGTCGGGAGGAATAGATGAGCCCAGTATATATATGTATATAGAGGAGTCAGGAGGAATAGATGAGCCCAGTATATATATATATATATATATATATATGTATATAGAGGAGTCAGGAGGAATAGATGAGCCCAGTATATATATATGTATATAGAGGAGTCAGGAGGAATAGATGAGCCCAGTATATATATATATATGTATATAGAGGAGTCGGGAGGAATAGATGAGCCCAGTATATGTATATAGAGGAGTCTGGAGGAATAGATGAGCCCAGTATATATATGTATATAGAGGAGTCAGGAGGAATAGATGAGCCCAGTATATATATGTATATAGAGGAGTCAGGAGGAATAGATGAGCCCAGTATATATATATGTATATAGAGGAGTCAGGAGGAATAGATGAGCCCAGTATATATATATGTATATAGAGGAGTCAGGAGGAATAGATGAGCCCAGTATATATATGTATATAGAGGAGTCAGGAGGAATAGATGAGCCCAGTATATATATATATATATGTATATAGAGCAGTCGGGAGGAATAGATGAGCCCAGTGTATATATGTATATAGAGGAGTCAGGAGGAATAGATGAGCCCAGTATATATATGTATATAGAGGAGTCGGGAGGAATAGATGAGCCCAGTGTATATATATATATGTATATAGAGGAGTCAGGAGGAATAGATGAGCCCAGTATATATATATGTATATAGAGGAGTCAGGAGGAATAGATGAGCCCAGTATATATATGTATATAGAGGAGTCAGGAGGAATAGATGTGCCCAGTATATATATATGTATATAGAGGAGTCAGGAGGAATAGATGAGCCCAGTATATATATGTATATAGAGGAGTCGGGAGGAATAGAGGAGCCCAGTATATATATGTATATAGAGGAGTCAGGAGGAATAGATGAGCCCAGTATATATATGTATATAGAGGAGTCGGGAGGAATAGATGAGCCCAGTGTATATAGAGGAGTCGGGAGGAATAGATGAGCCCAGTATATATATGTATATAGAGGAGTCAGGAGGAATAGATGAGCCCAGTATATATATGTATATAGAGGAGTCAGGAGGAATAGATGAGCCCAGTATATATATGTATATAGAGGAGTCAGGAGGAATAGATGAGCCCAGTATATGTATATAGAGGAGTCTGGAGGAATAGATGAGCCCAGTATATATATATGTATATAGAGGAGTCAGGAGGAATAGAGGAGCCCAGTATATATATGTATATAGATGAGTCAGGAGGAATAGATGAGCCCAGTATATATATGTATATAGATGAGTCAGGAGGAATAGATGAGCCCAGTATATATATATGTATATAGAGGAGTCAGGAGGAATAGATGAGCCCAGTATATATATGTATATAGAGGAGTCAGGAGGAATAGATGAGCCCAGTATATATATGTATATAGAGGAGTCAGGAGGAATAGATGAGCCCAGTATATATATATGTATATAGAGGAGTCAGGAGGAATAGATGAGCCCAGTATATATATATATATGTATATAGAGCAGTCGGGAGGAATAGATGAGCCCAGTATATATATGTATATAGAGGAGTCGGGAGGAATAGATGAGCCCAGTATATATATATATATGTATATAGAGGAGTCAGGAGGAATAGATGAGCCCAGTATATATATATGTATATAGATGAGTCAGGAGGAATAGATGAGCCCAATATATATATATATATATGTATATAGAGGAGTCAGGAGGAATAGATGAGCCCAGTATATATATATATATGTATAGAGGAGTCAGGAGGAATAGAGGAAGGAGCCCAGTATATATATATGTATATAGAGGAGTCGGGAGGAATAGAGGAGCCCAGTATATATATGTATATAGAGGAGTCAGGAGGAATAGATGAGCCCAGTATATATATATATATGTATAGAGGAGTCAGGAGGAATAGAGGAAGGAGCCCAGTATATATATATGTATATAGAGGAGTCGGGAGGAATAGAGGAGCCCAGTATATATATGTATATAGAGGAGTCAGGAGGAATAGAGGAGCCCAGTATATATATATGTATATAGAGGAGTCAGGAGGAATAGATGAGCCCAGTATATATATATGTATATAGAGGAGTCAGGAGGAATAGATGAGCCCAATATATATATGTATATAGAGGAGTCGGGAGGAATAGAGAAGCCCAGTATATATATATGTATATAGAGGAGTCAGGAGGAATAGAGGAGCCCAGTATATATATATATATATATGTATATAGAGGAGTCAGGAGGAATAGATGAGCCCAGTATATATATATATATATGTATATAGAGGAGTCGGGAGGAATAGATGAGCCCAGTATATATATGTATATAGAGGAGTCGGGAGGAATAGATGAGCCCAGTATATATATATGTATATAGAGGAGTCGGGAGGAATAGATGAGCCCAGTATATATATATATGTATATAGAGGAGTCAGGAGGAATAGATGAGCCCAGTATATATATATATATATATGTATATAGAGGAGTCGGGAGGAATAGATGAGCCCAGTATATATATGTATATAGAGGAGTCAGGAGGAATAGATGAGCCCAGTATATATATATATATATATATATATATATATATATATATGTATATAGAGGAGTCAGGAGGAATAGATGAGCCCAGTATATATATGTATATAGAGGAGTCAGGAGGAATAGATGAGCCCAGTATATATATGTATATAGAGGAGTCGGGAG
>NW_026610679.1:130000-193000 GCF_029499605.1 Hyla sarda
TATATAGAGGAGTCGGGAGGAATAGATGAGCCCTGTATATATATATGTATATAGAGGAGTCAGGAGGAATAGATGAGCCCAGTATATATATATATGTATATAGAGGAGTCAGGAGGAATAGATGAGCCCAGTATATATATGTATATAGAGGAGTCGGGAGGAATAGATGAGCCCAGTATATATATATGTATATAGAGGAGTCGGGAGGAATAGATGAGCCCAGTATATATATATATGTATATAGAGGAGTCAGGAGGAATAGCTGAGCCCAGTATATATATGTATATAGAGGAGTCAGGAGGAATAGATGAGCCCAGTATATATATGTATATAGAGGAGTCGGGAGGAATAGATGAGCCCAGTATATATATGTATATAGAGGAGTCAGGAGGAATAGATGAGCCCAGTATATATATATGTATATAGAGGAGTCAGGAGGAATAGATGAGCCCAGTATATATATATGTATATAGAGGAGTCAGGAGGAATAGATGAGCCCAGTATATATATATGTATATAGAGGAGTCAGGAGGAATAGATGAGCCCAGTATATATATATATATATATATGTATATAGAGGAGTCAGGAGGAATAGATGAGCCCAGTATATATATATGTATAGAGGAGTCGGGAGGAATAGATGAGCCCAGTATATATATGTATATAGAGGAGTCAGGAGGAATAGATGAGCCCAGTATATATATATGTATATAGAGGAGTCAGGAGGAATAGATGAGCCCAATATATATGTATATAGATGAGTCAGGAGGAATAGATGAGCCCAGTATATATATGTATATAGAGGAGTCAGGAGGAATAGATGAGCCCAGTATATATATGTATATAGAGGAGTCAGGAGGAATAGATGAGCCCAGTATATATATATGTATATAGAGGAGTCTGGAGGAATAGATGAGCCCAGTATATATATGTATATAGAGGAGTCATGAGGAATAGCTGACCCCAGTATATATATGTATATAGAGGAGTCAGGAGGAATAGATGAGCCCAGTATATATATATATATGTATATAGAGGAGTCGGGAGGAATAGATGAGCCCAGTATATATATATATGTATATAGAGGAGTCAGGAGGAATAGATGAGCCCAGTATATATATATATATATATATATATATGTATATAGAGGAGTCAGGAGGAATAGATGAGCCCAGTATATATATGTATATAGAGGAGTCAGGAGGAATAGATGAGCCCAGTATATATATATGTATATAGAGGAGTCAGGAGGAATAGATGAGCCCAGTATATATATGTATATAGAGGAGTCAGGAGGAATAGATGAGCCCAGTATATATATGTATATAGAGGAGTCAGGAGGAATAGATGAGCCCAGTATATATATATGTATATAGAGGAGTCAGGAGGAATAGCTGAGCCCAGTATATATATGTATATAGAGGAGTCAGGAGGAATAGATGAGCCCAGTATATATATATATGTATATAGAGGAGTCAGGAGGAATAGCTGAGCCCAGTATATATATGTATATAGAGGAGTCAGGAGGAATAGATGAGCCCAGTATATATATGTATATAGAGGAGTCAGGAGGAATAGATGAGCCCAGTATATATATATGTATATAGAGGAGTCAGGAGGAATAGATGAGCCCAGTATATATATATGTATATAGAGGAGTCAGGAGGAATAGATGAGCCCAGTATATATATATATGTATATAGAGGAGTCAGGAGGAATAGCTGAGCCCAGTATATATATGTATATAGAGGAGTCAGGAGGAATAGCTGAGCCCAGTATATATATGTATATAGAGGAGTCAGGAGGAATAGATGAGCCCAGTATATATATGTATATAGAGGAGTCAGGAGGAATAGATGAGCCCAGTATATATATGTATATAGAGGAGTCAGGAGGAATAGATGAGCCCAGTATATATATATATGTATATAGAGGAGTCAGGAGGAATAGATGAGCCCAGTATATATATATACCGTATATACTCGAGTATAAGCCGACCCGAGTATAAGCCGAGACCCCTAATTTCAACCCAAAATCGAGTATAAGCCTAGGGTGGGAAATACCTCATCCCCCCCCTGTCATCATCCAGACCCGTCATTAACATCCTCATCATCATCCCCTTGTCATCATCCCACACATCCCCCCTTCATCATCCCCTTATCATCCCACACATCCCCCCTTCATCATCCCCTTATCATCCCGCACATCCCCCCTTCATCATCCCCTTATCATCCCACACATCCCCCCTTCATCATCCCCTTGTAATCATCCCCACCCCCCTTCATCATCCCCACACCCCCCCTTCATCATCCCCACACCCCCCCTTCATCATCCCCACACCCCCCCTTCATCATCCTCTTCTCATCATTCGCCCTCAGTGGTCTTCAACCTGCGGACCTCCAGAGGTTTCAAAACTACAACTCCCAGCAAGCCCGGGCAGCCATCGGCTGTCCGGGCTTGCTGGGAGTTGTAGTTTTGAAACCTCCGGAGGTCCGCAGGTTGAAGACCACTGCGGCCTTCAACATCATCCAGCCCCCTCTCACCCCCTTTAGTTCTGAGTACTCACCTCCGCTCGGCGCTGGTCCGGTCCTGCAGGGCTGTCCGGTGAGGCTTCCGGCCCGGAATAGATGCGTTGCCTTGACAATGACGCAAATGACGCACCTCTGCGTCGTTGTCACGGCAACGTGACTATTCTGAGGCCGGGCCCGAAGCGCTTAGAAGAGGCCTCCCCGGTGAAGATAGCAGCACGGAACCACTATCCCACCGGACCACCTCCTCACCGGACAGTCCTGCAGGACCGGACCAGCGCCGAGCGGAGGTGAGTACTCAGAACTAAAGGGGGTGAGAGGGGGCTGGATGATGTTGAAGGCCGCAGTGGTCTTCAACCTGCGGACCTCCGGAGGTTTCAAAACTACAACTCCCAGCAAGCCCGGACAGCCGATGGCTGCCCGGGCTTGCTGGGAGTTGTAGTTTTGAAACCTCTGGAGGTCCGCAGGTTGAAGACCACTGCGGGTGGGGGAGTTCACTCGAGTATAAGCCGAGGGGGGTGTTTTCAGCACGAAAAATCGTGCTGAAAAACTCTGCTTATACTCGAGTATATACGGTATATGTATATAGAGGAGTCAGGAGGAATAGATGAGCCCAGTATATATATATGTATATAGAGGAGTCAGGAGGAATAGATGAGCCCAGTATATATATGTATATAGAGGAGTCAGGAGGAATAGATGAGCCCAGTATATATATATGTATATAGAGGAGTCGGGAGGAATAGATGAGCCCAGTATATATATATATATGTATATAGAGGAGTCAGGAGGAATAGATGAGCCCAGTATATATATATGTATATAGAGGAGTCAGGAGGAATAGATGAGCCCAGTATATATATATATGTATATAGAGGAGTCAGGAGGAATAGATGAGAGAGAGATATATCTATCTATCTATCTCTCTCTATCTCTATCTAATATTCTCCTTTTAATTTAACCCTGCTCTTTCTGTGTAGTGTGACTCAGATCTGAAAGGAGCGCAGGTTCAGCTCTGCTGTGCACATGGTGTGAACTTTCGTACAGTCACAGTTTGCAGAGTTTCGTTTTTCATGTGACTGGAGCTCCTGCGTGTCTGTCTTGGAGTGGATAGTGAGAGATTCCGCCTTCCTGGGCCGTCTCTTCATGTGACTGTAATCTAATGACTTCCTGGTGAGAGCAGGAAGAAGCCGACAGTCCTAGAGACCACTCGGGGGAGGACGAAGCAGACAGTCCTAGAGACCACTCGGGGGAGGACGAAGCAGACAGTCCCAGAGACCACTCGGGAGAGGACGAAGCAGACAGTCCTAGAGACCACTCAGGGGAGGACGAAGCAGACAGTCCTAGAGACCACTCAGGGGAGGACGAAGCAGACAGTCCTAGAGACCACTCAGGGGAGGACGAAGCAGACAGTCCTAGAGACCACTCGGGAGGACGAAGCAGACAGTCCTAGAGACCACTCGGGAGGACGAAGCAGACAGTCCTAGAGACCACTCAGGGGAGGACGAAGCAGACAGTCCTAGAGACCACTCAGGGGAGGACGAAGCAGACAGTCCTAGAGACCACTCGGGAGGACGAAGCAGACAGTCCTAGAGACCACTCGGGAGGACGAAGCAGACAGTCCTAGAGACCACTCGGGAGGACGAAGCAGACAGTCCAGAGGAGAGAAGTTTGGAAAGTGGTGAAAGCTGTTTCTCCCGGAGAGAAGCCTCTGAGGTCTCCAAGTCGGGTGATGCTCTACATGTCTCTTTCTCATAAATGTCTGTCTGTCTCTTTCATATATCCTGTATTGTTCTCCTATATATTTGTCTTTCTCGTTTCCTTTTTACAGTTGCTTCTTGCCTTTACTTGTTGTCAGTACCAACTTGTCTATCCGTCCTATCCTGTTTGGTGAACTGTAATCGCAGCATGCCCATGTCAGTTGTACCTATGTTAATGTCGCCTCGGCTGGAAGGACAGCCAAGACCAGTTTGACCTGAAGTTTTATTTAGGGTAGAAAGTAAGAATAATCCCAGAACTAATATAAAATGGTTGATTCTGTCATAACCAATAAATAGAAGGTAAAGCCCCAGGCCTTAGCTGGACTAACAAAGGAAGAGCTCACAAAATGTTAAGTGGTTTTTCCTGGATTAGATAAAAAGGATCATCTAATTAAACCTCCTCTATCTGAATGCTGCAATACTGTCTGCTGCCTGTTGGGGGTCTGTTTCTGGGACAACCCTTTAGTGCCCTCCTGTATGAGGGGCTATAGATCTGTAGACATCATACATTAGATATCTATCCAGTCATTATGGCTCTGTGTGAGCGGAACGTTCTCCACCAGATCCATTCCCTCTGTTCACCTGGCAGGACAATATGGTGCTGTCATTGAAGCCTATGTAAGTTGTTGTCAATTCTTTGTGGTTTTCTCAACATTAACAAACTTCATAACAAAAGAATTCAAAGTCATAAACCTGAATAAAACAAGTGGCTATGGCTGGGTTGTAATAGGGCATGCTGGAAGTTGTAGTTTCCTAGCCGCTGATCATGGACACTGTACCCTTCCCTCCTCTGCCACCATGGCATGCCCAGCCAGAAAACTGGATACGGGGCGAAAATGAGCCGACTGGAGTCACAGCCCGGATACGGGAGCGCCCGGTTTTCCCATCCCCCAGCCAGATCCGATCACCGTATGGACGAAACATGGTGTGAATGCAGCCTTACAGTGATGCCCATTTGTCTCTGCATATTCACCCGTGTCTATATGGTAGGGCGCGGAGATCCTCATTTCATACCACTTGTCTTTGGGGATCTCTGCTAGGGATCGACCGATTATCAGTTTGACCGATATTATCAGCCGATATTCACGATTTTTGACATTATCGATATCTGCAATTACCTTGCCGATATGCCCATAATGCCCCGGCCCGAGACCGCCGCCGCTGCCCCTTTGCCTCCCTCATCCCCGGTTTTCTAATTACCCACTTCTGGCTCCTGCGACGTCCTGCGAGTGCTGTGTGCTGCGCAAAGACGAGTGACGTCCTCAATGCGACGTCGCCATCGGTGTGCACAGTGATAACTCAGGATGCCGCCGGAGCCAGAAGTAGAGCGGACCCTGGGCCCCGGGAACAGGTAATTATAAAACCGGGGATGGGGGAGGCAATGGGGCAGCGGCGGTGGTTGGACTAGGGAGGACCCCAGGACAGGCAGGGGGAGAGTAGCGGGTGGCGGCGGTCTCTGGCCCCGCAAAAGCCGCTTCAGTTCATTGATTTAAAGCGCCCTCTTTAAATCATTGATCTGCAGCGGCTTCTGCGGGGTGGGGGGAATAGCCGATAACTTATAC
Source organism: Hyla sarda (assembly GCF_029499605.1). Taxonomy (NCBI): domain Eukaryota; kingdom Metazoa; phylum Chordata; class Amphibia; order Anura; family Hylidae; genus Hyla; species Hyla sarda. Next base: position 135,851 of record NW_026610679.1, read on the forward strand.
CGGAATATCGGTATAAGTTATCGGCCTCAAATATCACATCACATATTATCGGTATCTGACCTAAAAAATCAATAGCGGTCGACCCCTAATTTCTCTGCACCTCCAGACATGTCCATATGGTAGAGCGCGGAGTTCCTCATTTCATACCACTTGTCTCTGGGGATTTCTGCACCTCCACACATGTCTATATGGTAGAGCGCAGAGTTACAGTGGGGATCAAAAGTGTGGGCACCCCACGTAAAAATGTGTATTAATGTGCATAAAGAAGCCAAGGAAAGATGGAAAAATCTCCAAAAGGCATCAAATTACAGATTAGACATTCTTATAATATGTCACCAAAAGTTACATTTTATTTCCATCAGTTACACTTTCATAATAACAGAAAACAAAAAAAATGGCGTCTGCAAAAGTTTGGGCACCCTGCAGAGTTAATATCTTGTACTGCCCCCTTTACAAGCTGTGATACTCGCCAAACGCTTTTTGTAGCCAGCCAAGAGTCTTTCAATTCTTATTTGAGGTATCTTTGCCCATTCTTACTTACAAAAGTCTTCCAGTTCTTTGAGATTTCTGGGCTGTCTGTCATGCACTGCTCTTTTAAGGTCTATCCATAGATTTTCAATTATGTTGAGGTCAGGAGATTGTGAAGGCCATGGCAAAACCTTCAGTTTACGCCTCTTGATTTAACCCCCCGTGGATTTCGAGGTGTGTTTAGGATCATTATACATTTATAGAAGCCATCCTCTCTTTAACTTCAGCTTTTTCACAGATGACATCAAGTTAGCATCCAAAATTTGCTGAAATTTTATTGAATCCATGTTTCCTTCTACTCGTGAGATGTTCCCTGTGCCACTGGCTGCAATACAACCCCAAAGCATGATTGATCCACCCCCATGCTTAACAGTTGGACAGAGGTTCTTTTCATTAAATTCTGTTCCCCTTCTTCTCCAAATGTACCTTTGCTCATTCCGGCCAAAAAGTTCAATTTTAACCTCATCGGTCCACAGAACTTGTTTCCACAATGCATCAGGCTTGTCTATATGTTCATGTGCAAAGTTCAAACGCTGATTTTTGTGGTGAGGAGGTAGAAGAGGTTTTCTTCTGATGACTCTTCCATGAAGAGCATATTTGTACAAGTATCTCTTTATAGTGGAATAGTGGACCACAACTCCAGTGTCTGCCAGATCTTTCTGGAGGGATTGTGCAGTCAAACGTGGGTTTTGAATTGTTTTTCCTCACAATCCTGCGAGCTGTTCTGTCTGATATTTTCTTGGTCTTCCAGATCTTGATTTAACTTCCACTGTTCCTGATGAATGCCATTTCTTAATTTCATTCCGAACAGAGGATATTGACATCTGAAAAGATTTTGCTATCTTCTGATAGCCTTCTCCAGCTTTGTGAGCGTCAACTATTTTCAGTTTCAGATTTCTAGACAACTGCTTAGAAGAACCCATGGTGCTGATTGTTGGGGCAAGGTCAGATGAGTCTGGGCATTTAAAACCTTTGAGATTGACATTACCTGGTCTTCCCGGATGATGATTGAGAACAATCCATGACACTGGCAGGTCTCAGCTTTGCAAAGGGTGCAGTGCATGCTATAAATTCGGCAGGGTGCCCAAACTTTTGCAGACGCCATTTTTTTGTTTTCTGTTATTATGAAAGTGTAAATGATGGAAATAAACTCTAACTTTTGGTGACCTATTATAAGAATGTCTAATCTGTAATTTGATGCCTTTTGGAGATTTTTCCATCTTTCCTTGGCTTCTTTATGCACATTAATACAAATTTTTACCTGGGGGGCCCAAACTTTTGATCCCCACTGTACTTATTTCATACCACTTGTCTTTGGGGGATCTCTGCACCTCCATGTGTGTCCATATGGTAGAGCGCGGAGTTCCTCATTTCATACCACTTGTCTTTGGGGGATCTCTGCACCTCCACACATATCTATATGGTAGAGCGCGGAGTTCCTCATTTCATACCACTTGTCTTTGGGGGATCTCTGCACCTCCATGTGTGTCCATATGGTAGAGCGCGGAGTTCCTCATTTCATACCACTTGTCTTTGGGGGATCTCTGCACCTCCATGTGTGTCCATATGGTAGAGCGCGGAGTTCCTCATTTCATACCACTTGTCTTTGGGGGATCTCTGCACCTCCACACATATCTATATGGTAGAGCGCGGAGTTCCTCATTTCATACCACTTGTCTTTGGGGGATCTCTGCACCTCCATGTGTGTCCATATGGTAGAGCGCGGAGTTCCTCATTTCATACCACTTGTCTTTGGGGGATCTCTGCACCTCCATGTGTGTCCATATGGTAGAGCGCGGAGTTCCTCATTTCATACCACTTGTCTTTGGGGGATCTCTGCACCTCCATTCGTGTCCATGTGGTAGAGCGCGGAGTTCCTCATTTATCTTCTTAGTGTCTCGCTCTGCTGCCATTTTGCTCTTCTTTAATCAGGTTAATTTGCTAATTAAAAAAGTTAATCCCTTCTTAGATAAGGCAGGCGTTCATCTGAGGTGGAGGAGGGGTGAGAGTGGGTCAGGAAATGAGTCCTCAGAGACAACAATGTCAGGAAGCGGCAGGTGGTGAGGTGAGGGTGCACTCAACTCCGTAGATGTAGGGAGCCACAACATAGGTCTGATGTCCGCACTTATCTCCCCCATGAATAATATTCACCACCCCAGGTCCTGTACATGAAGCTTCTTTCCTCCTCATATACTGATAGATGAAAGCTCTGCACGACATCTCATATACTGATAGATGAAAGCTCTGCACGGCATCTCATGTACTGATAGAAGGAAGCTCTGCACGACATCTCCTCATATACTGATAGAAGGAAGCTCTGCACGACATCTCATATACTGATAGATGAAAGCTCTGCACGGCATCTCATGTACTGATAGATGAAAGCTCTGCACGGCATCTCATATACTGATAGAAGGAAGCTCTGCACGGCATCTCATGTACTGATAGATGAAAGCTCTGCACGACATCTCATATACTGATAGATGAAAGCTCTGCACAGCATCTCATATACTGATAGATGAAAGCTCTGCACGGCATCTCATGTACTGATAGAAGGAAGCTCTGCACGACATCTCATATACTGATAGATGAAAGCTCTGCACGGCATCTCATGTACTGATAGAAGGAAGCTCTGCACGACATCTCATATACTGATAGAAGGAAGCTCTGCACGACATCTCATATACTGATAGATGAAAGCTCTGCACGACATCTCATGTACTGATAGATGAAAGCTCTGCACGGCATCTCATATACTGATAGAAGGAAGCTCTGCACGGCATCTCATGTACTGATAGATGAAAGCTCTGCACGACATCTCATATACTGATAGATGAAAGCTCTGCACAGCATCTCATATACTGATAGATGAAAGCTCTGCACGACATCTCATATACTGATAGATGAAAGCTCTGCACAGCATCTCATATACTGATAGATGAAAGCTCTGCATGACATCTCATATACTGATAGATGAAAGCTCTGCACAGCATCTCATATACTGATAGATGAAAGCTCTGCACGGCATCTCATATACTGATAGAAGGAAGCTCTGCACGACATCTCATATACTGATAGAAGGAAGCTCTGCACGGCATCTCATATACTGATAGAAGGAAGCTCTGCACGACATCTCATATACTGATAGATGAAAGCTCTGCACGACATCTCATATACTGATAGATGAAAGCTCTGCACGACATCTCATATACTGATAGATGAAAGCTCTGCACGACATCTCATATACTGATAGATGAAAGCTCTGCACGGCATCTCATGTACTGATAGAAGGAAGCTCTGCACGACATCTCATATACTGATAGAAGGAAGCTCTGCACGACATCTCATATACTGATAGATGAAAGCTCTGCACGACATCTCATATACTGATAGATGAAAGCTCTGCACGACATCTCATATACTGATAGATGAAAGCTCTGCACGGCATCTCATGTACTGATAGAAGGAAGCTCTGCACGACATCTCCTCATATACTGATAGATTAAAGCTCTGCACGGCATCTCATATACTGATAGATGAAAGCTCTGCACGGCATCTCATATACTGATAGATGAAAGCTCTGCACAGCATCTCATATACTGATAGATGAAAGCTCTGCACGGCATCTCATATACTGATAGAAGGAAGCTCTGCACGGCATCTCATATACTGATAGAAGGAAGCTCTGCACGACATCTCATATACTGATAGAAGGAAGCTCTGCACGACATCTCATATACTGATAGATGAAAGCTCTGCACGACATCTCATAAACTGATAGATGAAAGCTCTGCACGACATCTCATATACTGATAGAAGGAAGCTCTGCACGACATCAGGCATACAGATCTTCCTTCTCCTCATATACTGATAGAGGTTGTGCAGATCTTCCTTCTCATATACTGATAGATGTTGTGCAGATCTTCCTTCTCCTGCCTCAAGGGTCCATATATTGCATCCTGTCCACACGTACTCAGAAAATTTAGGATTACTCTCCCTTTCCCTTCAATTCCTTGGTTTAACTTGATGGACATATGTGTTTTTTATTTTATTTTTTGTTTAGAGCAGGGGTCCTCAAACTACGGCCCGTGGGCCACATGCGGCCCGCCAAGGACATTTATCCAGCCCGCCGCTGCCTGGGACATCCCTGTGTCCCGAAAGATGTTTTTGGGACACAGGGATGCGCTCTCGGAGACCCCGCGTTTACTTTAAAAATGCAGGGGCCGCCGGGAAGGTGGCGCACGCAGGGACAGCACTGACGCCGTGCGTGCACCCATAGCAACGCAGCGGGGCAGCGATGAGGACGTGCGCTGGCCAGCTAGGTAAGTGTTACCAGCGGCACGTCAGCTTCGGTGCTCTGACCACTGCTCCTTCGGTCCCGGGACTTACTGCTATGTCCGGACGGGAGGAGCGGTGGTTGGAGCACTGAAGTGGGTGCAGAACACAGGCATACAGCCTCCAGCCATACACTGTATGGCTGGAGGCTGTATGCCTGTGGGGGAGCTATACTGCACCTAATGTGGGGGAACTGTACTGCCAACCCTAATGTGTGGGAACTACAACCTAATGTGGGGGGATCTATACTGCCAACCTAATGTGGGGGGGGGGGGGGGGAGAAACTGTGCTGCGTACTTAAAGTGGTAGTCCACTAATAAGATATATGTGTGCATAGGAATTTGTTCATGTTTTGGTATCTATTGTCCGGCCCTCCAACGGTCTGAGGGACCGTGAACTGGCCCCCCGTTTAAAAAGTTTGAGGACCCCTGGTTTAGAGCATCTAAGCATTGCTGGAATGATGGTGTACCTCCACCCACGTAACCATGGTCCATGTGAGGACGTCTCATGCTGGACCGCAATATGTTGTGGTTTCTAACCTGTTGGGGACGAAGGGTGTATCTATCAGCAGGCACCCCGTGCAAATGCCCCCCCCCCCCCCATGTCGGCGATCGGCGCAAATCGCAAGTGAATTCACACTTGCGATTTGCGCCGATTCCGGGTCATTACGGGTCTATGGTGACCCGGAATATAAGGGGGATCGCGGGTGTCTAAGACACCCACAATCCCCCGGAAGAGATAGGAGTGAGGTGGCACGGGTACCACCCCTCCTATCCCTGCTATTGGTGGTCTAGACGCGACCACCAATAGCAGATCGGGGGCGGGGGGGGGGGGTTTACTTTCGTTTTCCCCGTCCTGCCCACCCACAATAGGAGGGCTAGAATGGGGAAAACGAAGAGGAGCAGCTCCGAAGATCAGGGGTGTAGTTTCCAAAATGGGGTCACATGTGGGGGGGGTCCACTGTTCTGGCACCACGGGGGGGCTTTGTAAATGCACATGGCCCCCGACTTCCATTCCAAACAAATTATCTCTCTAAAAGCTCAATGGCGCTTCTCTTCTGAGCATTGTAGTTCGCTCGCAGTGCACTTGACGTCCAAACATGGTATTTCCATACTCGAAAGAAGTGGAGTTTCAAATTTTGGGGGGCATTTTCTCCTATTACCCCTTGTAAAATTTGGGGAAAAACCAGCATTTTAGTGAAAACATTTTTTTTTTTCATTTACACATCCGACTTTAACAAAAAGTTGTCAAACACCTGTGGGGTGTCAAGGCTCACCGTACCCCTTGTTACATTCCTTGAGGGTGTAGTTTCCATAATAGTGTGCGATGTGTTTTTTTTTTTTTTTTTTTTTTTTTTTTTTGCTGTCCTGGCACCATAGTAGCTTCCTAAATGGGACATGCCCCCCAAAAACCATTTCAGAAAAACTCACTCTCCTAAATCCGATTGTTGCTCCTTCTGAGCCCTCTAGTGCACCCGCCGAACACTTGACATACACATAAGAGATATTTTGTTACTCGAGAGAAATTGTGTTACAAATTTTGAGAGGATTTTTTTCCTTTTACCCCTTGTAAAAATTCAAAAATTGGGTCTACAAGAACATGCCAGTGTAAAAAATGAAGATTTTGAATTTTCTCCTTCACTTTGCTGCTATTCCTGTGAAACACCTAAAGGGTTAACACACTTACTGAATGTCATTTTGAATACTTTGAGGGGTGCAGTTTTTATAATGGGGTCATTTATCGGGTATTTCTAACCAGAAGATCCTTCAAATCCACTTCAAACCTGAACTGGTCCTTGAAAAAGTCTGATTTTGCAAAAAATTGGAAAATTGCTGCTGAACTTTGAAGCCCTCTGATGTTTTCCAGAAGTAAAAACATCTCAACTTTATGATGCAAACATCAAGTAGACATATTGTATATGTGAATCAATATTTAATTTATTTGGAATATCCATTTTCCTTACAAGCAGAGAGCTTCAAAGTTAGAAAAATGCAAAATTTTCTAATTTTTCATGAAATTTTTGAATTTTCCACCAAGAAATGATGCAAGTATCGACAAAAATTTACCACTAACATAAAGTAGAATATGTCACGAAAAAACAATCTCGGAATCAAATTTATAAGTTAAAAGCATCAGAGTTATTAATGTTTAAAGTGACAGTGGTCAGATTTGCAAAAAATGCTCCCGTCCTTAGGGTCATAATGGGCTCCGTCCTCAAGGGGTTAAAGTGGTTGTCCAGTGGGAAGAGGACTGCTAAAAAAAAAACAGCTTATGCTTACCTTCCTGACTCCCTGCAGTGCTCCCCCCGCCCCCCCCCCCCCCTCCCCGGTGAGGGGAGACACCAGTGGTGCCAGTGATGGAGCTGCGCTGTGTCAGCAGAATCTCAGCAGACACTCATCTTTTTAAACCAGAGACCAGCAGGGAGCCAGGATAATCCCCATCGGGGAATGTTATTCCCACTAACAATCATAATATATATCATAGTATATGGTCCATAGATTTACAGTCGGGCTCAAAAGCTTTCATACCCTGGAAGATATTGTTACATTTTGGCATTGATTTTGGGAATATTGCTGATCATGCTAAAAAAAAAATGTCCTTTTCTGTAAGGCTAGTGATCGAGCCCATGATATGAAGCGTTTGTGCTTAGGGCTTAAAACATGACTACTTACCTGTAGCCACCTTACAATAATACACATAAATACCATATACATAATTCGAGGCTGAAGTGTGCCATAACCGTGAACGACGGCACGCCTATAGAGGTCAAAAAGCAAGACAAGTAGGTATAACAAAACATTTGTTTGATACACCTGAGTCATTTTAAGCTGAGGATTCGGAACAAATCTCGCATAACAAGACAAATTCCATCTACTTGATGATGTGCACTGGAAGCTTGTGCGGTGAGGCGGCACCAAATCGGAAATAACCCAATGTCTTAGCTAAAATACGTATGTGTTTTATGAAATTACTGGCCCTTAGAAAAGCCTTGTAAAGAAAGATTAGAACCTGCACCATGAACCCTTAACTACCTATGACAAGTTCTTAAGTGATACTTACATGCTCCCATGCAGCGGGTGCCGAAAGTATTACATCACCTGTGCATTCTGAACACATTCCGTAATACGAAACTCAGAGGATTGCAGCTTGTCCATAGTAGCAACAATACTACAGAATGCGTCGAATGACTTGTAGACGTGACAGGACTTTGCGTAATCATCGTGCCTGTAGATGTGACAGTGTTTGTGTAACCATATGATTGGGAGACTATCGTGATTAGACAAGACATAGTACAATGTGTAACTGCAATAACCTGACTGAGGACATAGAAAGGGGTGATCATGGTTTACTGTGTGAACGAAGAGCACACGCACAAAATCTACATAAACAACCAGCTACTTACTTACCGATACCTATTCCTTATGACATAGTGTTGAACCAAGATGATCCGAATACCTTTTGAAGTAGATGACTGCTTCACCTCAATAGCCTGAAATCTAAGTGGCAAAATACATTTGAGTAGGCTTCCATGAACACCCGGTGCCATCCTGACATACCCTAACTGATAAGAGTGACAGAATGAAACAGATACAATGGGGTGAATTAGTTGAGTGTATCCTTGAGGAAAGAATTCTTACACTATTCGATAGTAGCACTACTCAAACCCTGTGAAGCCGTCTAGCCTGTATACCTGTATACTTAACGATGCTAACATGACCAATGGCAGCCGTAGACCCGACATAACTTGTAAAACCATTGTGCCCACAAATGCAACAAATCTTACACAACCATCATGCCTGTAGTTATGACAGGACATAGCATAACCATCATGCCGTATTTGTGACAGGACATTTCATAATCATTGTGCCTGTAGTCATGACAGGTCTACCATATTCATTGTGCCTATAGTCGTGACAGGACATTGTGAAACCATCATGCCCGTAGTTGAGACAGGACATTGTGAAACCATCATGCCCGTAGTTGAGACAGGACATTGTGTAACCATCATGCCTGTAGTTGTGAGAGGACATTGCATAACCATCATGCCTGTAGTAATGACAGGTCTTGTGTAACCATTGTGCCTGTAGTCGTGAGAGGACATTGCGTAACCCTCGTGCCTGTAGTCATGACAGGACATAGCTTAACCATTGTGGCTGTAGTCGTCACAGGACCTTGTAAGTATCATACCCGTAGTTATGAGGGGTTGCCTAAACATCGTGTAATGTGCATATTTACGGCACATAGTGACAACTCTCTGCATGCCAAGTGTGTGTATTTGGAACATATACGACCATATAAACCTATTGCGACAGCTAAGACATTAGCCGATAATGAGCAGCGAACCGAACAGACTATGGTGACAGCTTGAAAAACGTGACAGACCTAAAGCGTGCAAAACTTACTAGTGATGATATCATGTGAATCTGAAAACGCAACCTGAGTACATGAAAAATAGCGGACATACTACCTTAGCAACCTGAAAAACCTGGCTGACCCTAACAGATCCCACCAGACCAGAGTGCACGAAACGTGATATTACTAGTATCATGGCAGCCTAAGAAAACATAACACTGAATACATGAGGAAACATAACTGTAATAATGACTACAGCCTAAAACGTGGCAACCTAAACATATGAAACAGATCCGTGCCACCTGCCCTGTGCTACTATATAAAATAAATCTAACTAACCTCTACCCGCCATACACATGATAGGAACCCATACATTGCACCTGTATGATGGCATGACGCAAATCTATACATACATTAGTGATGACACTGTGTACTTCGCCTGCATGTGATCCAGCAACATGTACGTAGATGGTAAAGTGTACATGGTAACAACTAGAGAAGCGTATGCTTAGTGTCTCTACTATAGTGACGTATGCTTAGTGTGTGTGCTTATAGTGACGTATGCTTAGTGTGTGTGCTTATAGTGACGTATGCTTAGTGTGTGTGCTTATAGTGACGTATGCTTAGTGTCTCTACTATAGTGACGTATGCTTAGTGTGTGTGCTTATAGTGACGTATGCTTAGTGTCTCTACTATAGTGACGTATGCTTAGTGTGTGTGCTTATAGTGACGTATGCTTAGTGTCTCTACTATAGTGACGTATGCTTAGTGTGTGTGCTTATAGTGACGTATGCTTAGTGTGTGTGCTTATAGTGACGTATGCTTAGTGTCTCTACTATAGTGACGTATGCTTATTGTGTGTGCTTATAGTGACGTATGCTTAGTGTCTCTACTATAGTGACGTATGCTTAGTGTGTGTGCTTATAGTGACGTATGCTTAGTGTCTCTACTATAGTGACGTATGCTTAGTGTGTGTGCTTATAGTGACGTATGCTTAGTGTGTCTACTATAGTGACGTATGCTTAGTGTGTCTACTATAGTGACGTATGCTTAGTGTCTCTACTATAGTGATGTATGCTTAGTGTGTGTGCTTATAGTGACGTATGCTTAGTGTGTGTGCTTATAGTGACGTATGCTTAGTGTCTCTACTATAGTGACGTATGCTTATAGTGATGTGTATATGAGATGAAGCTATAGTAAGGGAAGCGATGGTATCTATGCTAACATGACGTCAGCATGCCACAAGCTCTGATCGGAGCTCCGCCCATGCCCCCAGGCTCTCATTAGCATAAATAGAAAACCGCGATTTGCGGCGGAGCGGCTGGGCGAATCTGGACAATGTGAGTATTGTTTTAATAAGCATCACCCTCACTACAAGCCTGTGTGACAGGTTTAATGCAGGTGATACTACTGTCAGATTTCCTTTAACCCCTTAAGAACCAAGCCCATTTTGACCTCAAGGACCAGACCAATTTTATTTTAGCATTTTCGTTTTTTCCTCCTCGTCTTCTAAAAATCGTAACTCTTTTATATTTTCATCCACAGACTAGTATGAGGGCTTGTTTTTCCACGACCAGTTGTCCTGCGTAAAGACATCACTAATTTTACCATAAAATGTATGGCGCAACCAAAAAAAATATTATTTGTGTGGGGAAATTTAGAAAGAAAACCACAATTTTGCTAATTTTGGAAGGTTTTGTTTTTATGCCGTACAATTTACTGCAAAAATGACATGTTCTTTATTATGTGGGTCAATACGATTAAAATGATACCCATGATTACATACTTTTCTATTGTTGCGCTTAAAAAAAACGCTAACTTTTAAACCAAATTAGTATGTTTTAAAATCCTTTTTCCGTATAAGCGGTGGAATGAGGGCTCATTTTTTTCCGCCATGATCTGTACTTTGTATTGATGCCACATTTGTGTATATAAAACTTTAAAAAAAAAATTTTATACATTTTTTTTAAAATAAAATGTGACAAAAGCAGCAATTTTGCGCCCCCTTTTTTTTTTTTTTTCTTTACTTTCATTTTTACACTTATGTCACCATAGGGGACTATTTATAGCAATCCTTTGATTGCTAATACTGTTCAGTGTTATGCATAGCACTGATCAGTGTTATGGGTCATCTTCTGCTCGATCTCAGACCAGAGCAGAAGACCCGTGGAAAGCGGAGGAGGCAGGTGAGGGGACCTCCACGTGCCCTTCTGGATGATTGGATTGCCGCGGCAGCGCTGCGGGCGATCCGATCATCCAGATTTCTAACCGCACTCCCGCAGATGCCTTGATCTGTATTGAGGTTAATGGCAGACATCTAAGCGATCACGGATGTCGGCCATTACCGGCGGGTTCTTGGCTGCAGTCAGCAGCCGGACCACCCACATATGATCCAGGCATCTCTCCAATGTTCGTGGTCATGTATAGGACGTAAATATACGTCCTGGTGCGCTAAGTACCGCAGCACCAGGACGTAAATTTACGCCCTTGGTCGTTAAGGGGTTAAAACAGCATTCACTTAACTTTATTTGTTGCCTTGTTTTGTTTTCTGATTTGCCATTCTGTTATTGCAAAGATGTCCTGGGCTCAGCTATTCCTGCATACACATAGAGTATTTAGCAGCGTATAACACGCACTTTTAGGCTAACATTTTTAGCCTAAAGTCTACCTGAGTGTTATACGCCGATAAGCCGCTGCAGTTAAATGATTTTAAGCGGGCGCTTTAAATCAATGAACTGCAGCGGCTTTGCAGGTACAGAGACCGCCACCGTTGCCGGCTTCTCTGCCCCTGCCTGTCCTGGGGTCTAGAACCCTGCTGCCAGCCCTTCTCTCCCCCTGCTATCAGCGCCGCTGCCCGTTCTCTCCCCCCTGGCTATCGGTGCCGCTGCCCCATTGCCGGCACTGATAGCCAGGGGCAGAGAAGCGGGCAGCGATGGCCTCTCTCCCCCTGCCTTTCCTGTGGGTGTATCGGGGTATACGCATGCTCACACATGCACCCTCATTTTACCAAGGATATTTGGGTAAAAAACGTTTTCTACCCAAATATCCTTGGTAAAATGAGGGTGCGTGTTATAGGCCGGTGCGTGGTATACCCCGATAAATACGGTATATACTGGGCTCATCTATTCCTCCTGACTCCTCTATATACATATATATATACTGGGCTCATCTATTCCTCCCGACTCCTCTATATACATATATATATACTGGGCTCAGCTATTCCTCCCGACTCCTCTATATACATATATATATACTGGGCTCAGCTATTCCTCCTGACTCCTCTATATACATACATATATATATATATATATATATATATATATATATATATATATATATATATATATATATATACTGGGCTCAGCTATTCCTCCTGACTCCTCTATATACATACACATATATATATATATATATATATATATATATATATATATATATATATATATATACTGGGCTCATCTATTCCTCCCGACTCCTCTATATACATATATATATATATATACTGGGCTCAGCTATTCCTCCCGACTCCTCTATATACATATATATATACTGGGCTCAGCTATTCCTCCTGACTCCTCTATATACATACATATATATATATATATATATATATATATACTGGGCTCAGCTATTCCTCCTGACTCCTCTATATACATACATATATATATATATATATATATACTGGGCTCATCTATTCCTCCTGACTCCTCTATATACATATATATATATACTGGGCTCATCTATTCCTCCCGACTCCTCTATATACATATATATATACTGGGCTCAGCTATTCCTCCTGACTCCTCTATATACATATATATATATATACTGGGCTCATCTATTCCTCCCGACTCCTCTATATACATATATATATACTGGGCTCAGCTATTCCTCCTGACTCCTCTATATACATATATATACTGGGCTCATCTATTCCTCCTGACTCCTCTATATACATATATATACTGGGCTCATCTATTCCTCCTGACTCCTCTATATACATATATATACTGGGCTCATCTATTCCTCCTGACTCCTCTATATACATATATATATATACTGGGCACATCTATTCCTCCTGACTCCTCTATATACATATATATACTGGGCTCATCTATTCCTCCCGACTCCTCTATATACATATATATATATATATATACTGGGCTCATCTATTCCTCCTGACTCCTCTATATACATATATATACTGGGCTCATCTATTCCTCCTGACTCCTCTATATACATATATATACTGGGCTCATCTATTCCTCCTGACTCCTCTATATACATATATATACTGGGCTCATCTATTCCTCCTGACTCCTCTATATACATATATATACTGGGCTCATCTATTCCTCCTGACTCCTCTATATACATATATATACTGGGCTCATCTATTCCTCCTGACTCCTCTATATACATATATATACTGGGCTCATCTATTCCTCCTGACTCATCTATATACATATATATAATGGGCTCATCTATTCCTCCTGACTCCTCTATATACATATATATACTGGGCTCATCTATTCCTCCTGACTCATCTATATACATATATATTGGGCTCATCTATTCCTCCTGACTCCTCTATACACATACTGGGCTCAGCTATTCCCCTTGACCCCTCCATACTCACATACACTCCGCTCAGCTTACACCCCCCCCCCTCCTTCCCATTCACATAGGAGACAGTCCTCATAGTCTGTGGATGTAGTGGCTTCTGTGAGATGTTGTTTGTGGGCTTTATAGGGTTACTTTGGTAATGCTGCCATCTCTAACCAGTTGATCTTCTCTCTTTCTCTCTACAGGTCCCTGGATGGCCGGTTACTTTGTCAAATGAAGATCCATCTACTTATATGACTTATACGGAAAATGTTGTCCTGTGTGTTCTGCTAATAAATACCCCCTGATGATCAGTGTGGGGTCTTAGCTGTTCTGATCCTGTTGTCATCTCCTCTCTGACCTATCGTGTTATGAACTAAGGGCAGAACAGACTGCAAATCTCACCATCTGTAATCTGAATGCTGCAAGTTTATTTTTCCAAGAGCTTGCCCATCTAAGTCCATATCGGGACCCCCCAGGGGAATGCCGCGCAAGGTTAGCGTGGCGGCCTGGGGGGCTGCCCTGTTTATCTCCTGGAATGCCATTCTTCTTCTCTACCTCATGAGCCGCTCAAAGGCTCCCGACGCTTCAGACCTTACAGCACATGTGATCCGATTGGCTGAAGAAGCCGAAGTAGAGCTAGAGAAACAGAAGGGGCTTCTCCAACAAATCCGCTACTATAGTGGAGTACTAAACCACCGGCCAGCTCCACCAAATGCTGCACGCGGACTCGAGCTGCCTCAGCGGCTTCTCAATTCTTCTTTCCCATTGCCAACGCCTGTGGCCTCTGACTCCCGGTCAGCAGTCATTCCAGTTCTGGTTGTAGCATGTGACCGGCCATCAGTCAGGAAGTGTCTGGACTCCCTGCTCAAGTACCGGCCTTCGGCAGAGCAGTTTCCCATCATTGTTAGCCAGGACTGTGGCCATGCAGAAACTTCAAGAGTTATTGACTCATATGGGAACTCGATCACTCACATTAATCAACCTGACCTTTCCGAGGTGCCGGCTCCTCCAGAACATAGAAAGTTTCATGGTTATTATAAAATCTCCAGACACTATAGATGGGCACTTAACCAGGTAAGTCTAGATGTTATTAATTAAACTTTAACAAAATAAATGAAGCTTTGCCTTCTGCAATGGAAATTGCCAATCTTGAACTGCACATACGCTTTAGATGACTGCCGACAGCTCTCTCTTCCGACTACCCCACACATACACATACATGTTCGGCTCGGCTGATCGTGCGTGTTTTCTTAGTGGGGATAGGGAAGAACGCTGCTGTCGGACATGTCGGGTTATCTTTCAGGCAAATAATAGTCAGGTATATTGAAATACAACAGCCCTGATTTTACTTTTCTTCCAACTTCTGCTGCTGGGGGAAAACTGGAAAACATCAATACACTTGATAGATGGCCGGTCCCACCAAAACTTGGTCAACATTATTGTGTATGGCCACCTTGACTCTAGCATCCAATAATTCATAATATCTGATAAACTAAAAGCAAACTAAAAAATATGGCTTATGTTTTTATTACTTATATCTCCCCAAAGCCCTAACTCAAATATTTTATAAATAAAAATTGCTCCTGTGTGTAGATATTACTATTAGATACTGTATTTGTGATGGTGCCCCCTGTAGTTACATACTTGTTATTGCAACCCCAGGTGTTCAAGGCTGTAACAGCAGGGGGCGTCGTAACAAAACTACTGGAGGTGTGGTCACCATAACAAGTGTGTAACAATAGGAAAAGGGAGGGGATGCCCTATCAAGGATTTAACAGAAGGGGGCACCCATAACAAGGCTGTAACAGAAGGGGGAACCGTAACTAGGCTGTACATGATCTACTCACCCAGTTTCAGGGACCGACCGGGGGGACAGGGAGAGTAAGCCTTAAACTGACCCTAAAACATCTCTCCCTGCCTACTTGCCCATCCATCCTAAACAATGGATCGACAACTGGGAGACGGTCCCTTCTTGCGCTAAAGTGCAGTGGCATAAAAACAAATAGTAAACCTAGTTGGTCACAGGCCAGAAACGGAAAACTACCAGACATCCAGATATACCAGACAGAATAGAAATACTAACAATGCAGAATATACCTTATAAACAGAACAGAATATAGTGAATTAACAAACAGTTCACAAAACCGGATATAAGATAAATGGCAGACATGATAAAAATAAACAAGACTAGGCATGATATGAGTATACAGCAGAATCCAGGAGATGAAGGAGATAGCAGAAGAACTGAGAGCCAAAACACTAAACTGAACAGGTAAATTACTAAGAACTATCACAAGCAGGTACAAGTACAAAGATCAGATCAACCAAACAGGATATAAATATAGGACACTGTTCACACTGGGACACAGAACATACAAACTAGAACCGGATGAGTCTGAATAGACTCCAGAAAACCTAACCAGAATAAAACATACAAAGCACAGGGTACAAGCTAGACTCAGACACAGTGTGAACACCGAAAGTCGGTTTTAGGATTATGTCTGTTCAGCCCTAATATAAAAGGAGCATTCTATATAACCATGGTCAAAAACCCAGATAAAAAGACAAGATAAATGCTCATGCAGACATAGTAGTATTGCATTCAATAACCAGCAACTAGAATACAGACTGAGCTGGAGTTGTATAGCCACACCCGCCTAGCGCATGAGTGAAAGGCTTAACTCTTCCACACCTGGAAGAAAAGCACAGAAAACAGATAATGCATGAAAAACAAGGTCTGAACAGGGCCTAAAAGGGAAAAATGCAATAACAAATAAACGGACATTACTCCCAGGCTATCGCCCTGTATAAATTTGCCTCCATCAGTAGTTCCATCAGATTTCACGCATGCCGTGCCGTTCTTCCCATTAAAATGACAGACACCAGAACGGAACTCAGCAGACCCTTTATGATCTGGCACTGCTGTTTATTCAGTGTGAACAAAGCTTAACTATTACATGCAATCTGTATATTGCATACACTGATCAATGCTTTGGCATAGCGCAGCATTGATCAGTGTTATGCAGCACATGTGCATACGTGTCTGCAGTACGATCGGACAGCACAGGATCGGACATCGTGCCGATCAGGATAGCTGATCGGGACACTGCGTATTCCATGAGCTACCGTCAGTTAACTGTAGGACTAACAACTTTGATAGCGACGTCTAAAGGGTTAATGCCAGACATCACTTCGATTGGAGATGATCGGCATTAGCCACAGGTCCCAGCTATGATGCGTGCTGCATAGTTCGCAGGCTACATAGCACAGGGGTATCGGGACATCCCTGATGTCAACAGCTAGATATTCTGGCACTTTTTTTGGTCAATGCTCTCTCTTATATACTTCATCAAAGCTGAATACTGGTGTTTAATTTAAAAGGGAAAATTTTATGTTATCTATTTTAAAATATAATACCTAAATTTTGCAGTTTTCAGTCTGGCCACTAGGTCTAATAATAAGCTCAGACTGTTCTGTACGAATCACTTCCCAGCATCATATATCATCACAGACTTACATAGAAAGGTGATACCATTATATAGATAAGATGGGATCACACCATTGTCAATAGGTGACCCCAGTGTATAGATAATGAGATCAGATCATTCACAATAGGAAACACCAGTATATAGAAAAGATGGGATCAGACCACTGACAATAGGTGATACCAGTATAAAGACAAGATGGCAATAAATCATTGACAATAGGAGACACGAGTATATAAATAAGAAGATGGGATCCGATCATTCATAATAGGTGGCCCCAGTATTTAGATACATCCCACATTTTGGGTCATTTTCGCGTTTTTTTTTTTTTGTAAATAAAAAGCATTGTTACTTGTCACTGTACCCATGACCTGAGGAAGAGGGGTGACCCCCCGAAACGCGTTGTCTGTTTTTTTATGAAGAAAGAAAGACTAAATTCTTTATCATACCTGGAGTCTTTTACCTGATTGACCACCAACACGGATCCTGCGAGCGCCAGAGAAGTATCCGATTTTTCTGATCTGTGACCTCTGCCATGAGCACAGAACTCGCATCTTGTGTATGGATGGATAGATAGATAGATAGATATAATATATTATGATGGAATTAGAACATTGACAATAGGTGACCCCAGTGTATAGATAAGATGGGATCAGGCCATTCACATTAGGAAACGCCAGTATATAAATAAGGTGGTATCAGACTATTCACAATAGGAGACACCAGTATGAAGATAAGATTGGATGAGATCATTCACAATAACATGTCACAGCTCCCCTCTTCCTCCTTCCCTGCACACTTACCTCTACACAGGTCACAGAGCATGCCTACAACACTCTTCCATGGAAGACAATAAGGTCAGCACTAGTCTGTTTTATGGGGCTGCTGTAAAGCATATTTTTAAATGCTTTGCAGAAAGCATTGACAATTTGGTGTGCAAAAATGAAGTCTTTACAATCAGAAAATAGAAACCTATTAGAAGAAATGAACCCCTTTCAGTATCTGGGTATAATCAATAAGGGGGGAAAAAAACTGCATTTAACAACAAAACTTACTTTTTCAGGTCTTCAGGGTCATGGGCTACAAGTCAGCCATCATAGTGGAAGATGATTTGGAAGTTGCTCCAGACTTCTACGAATACTTCCTAAGTACACATTACCTCCTCCATAAAGATCCCACTCTGTGGTGCGTCTCTGCCTGGAATGACAATGGGAAGGAGGCTCTAGTGGACACCAAGGGCAGCTCTACTCTTCACCGTTCTGACTTTTTCCCAGGTCTTGGATGGCTGCTACTTCGAGAGCTATGGGAAGAACTTGAGCCGAAGTGGCCAGCAGCCTTCTGGGATGACTGGGTGAGGAGGCCTGAGCAGAGACTTAACAGGGCATGTGTGCGGCCGGAGCTGCCCCGCACTAGAACATTTGGAAGAAAAGGTGTCAGCCAGGGTCAATTTTTCGACACTCATCTGAGATTCATCAAACTGAACCAGGACGCAGTGGCCTTTACAAAGATGGACCTTTCATACCTCTTAAAAGAAAACTATGACCCTTGGTTTGTGGAACAGGTCTATGGGGCACCAAAAGTTCGGGCAGAAGACGTTCTCCAAGGGCAGGTGCCTGGTGGTAGGACGGTTAGGGTGGAATACACAACTAGAGACACCTTTAAGGCTATTGCCAGGGCCTTTGGTGTAATGGATGACCTGAAGTCAGGAGTAGCTCGTGTAGCTTACATGGGAGTTGTATCTTTTACTCATAGAGGTAGAAGGGTGTTCTTAGCACCACCTCAAAACTGGGGGGGGTATGATCCATCTTGGACATAAAGTTATCTTGTTGCTCTGAGTTAAGAGGATTACTCAAAAAAAGTGAGACAGGTAGTAAAAGTTTATTTTTTTTTCTGTGGGAGGTTCAGATGGTCCAATGTATTTAGGTGCTATTTAGTATGAGATTACTGCACCTTAAGGCAGCTCATGACTTGAAAGATGCCATGTACGTGAGTTTCTCTTTTGCCGTGCAGACAATAAATGAAGGAATTCAGAAACCACTTTGATCTGTCATAAAGAGAGCCAGCATCTTGGGGACCTCGGGAACACTGTGGTGACACGGAGCTACACCTACACTCAGGAAGAGATAATCTCCGCTAACCATAGTTCCTGGCATGGAAGGAGAGCTTGTGTTTTTCAAGTCTCCTTCTGTTTTATGAATTCACCTCAATAAAGTGACCTTTATAGCCAAATGAGTTTGAGTCCTAGAGGCAAACTACAACATGGATGTCTTTGCACATATACATTGTGTATGTTTTTTGCATATAAAATTTTTGAATGTACAAATCAAAGTGTCCTCACCAGAATTATTATTATTATTATTCAACTTGTGTTTTGATCTAAAGGGGGAAGTGGACATTGTATGTGAAAGCATAAAATCTAACCTAATACAAGTTAGTGAGAAAACCTTAGTCAGTTTGGATAACATTGCAGTTTGGTAATCATTCAGTATCTCGTGTAGTTGTGATATATATAGACCGCCTGGCAAAGTAAAATAATTAGATCTACTAGTTGAGGAAATAGCTAAAATGACATTGAAAGGGGAAGTTATCATTATGGGGGACTTTAATCTTCCTGATGTGAACTGGAAAACCAAAATGGCTAGTTCTGCCAGGAGTACAGAAATTCAAAATTCCATACTGGGATTATCTCTACAACAAGTAGTTGAGGAGCCAACCCGGAAGGAGGCCATCTTAGATTTAGTATTCACAAATGGGGATTCGGTATCTGACATAACTGTAGGTGAAAGCTGGGGATCTAATGATCACCAGTCAGTGTGGGGTCTAGTGATCACCAGTCAGTGTGGTTCAATATGAGAACAGTTAATGAGTCCCACCACACAAAAACAAAAGTTTTAGACTTTAGAAAAAAACAAGATTTATAAAATGAAATTAGTGGTAAATGAGTCCCTATCAGACTGGAACAGTTTCAGTGGAGTCCAGGAGAAATGGGACTACTTGAAAGTTGCATTATAAAAGGCAACAGATAATTGTGTTAGGCTTGTCAGTAAAAGAAAAAAAGGAAGAGACCACTGTGGTACTCTACAGAATGTCCAAAGTCGTAAAAAACAAATAGCTGCATTCAGTAATTATAAAATGAATAAATAAAACCTAGAGCAATGAATATAGGGAAATCTATAAGATTAGGAAGAAAGGGGCCAGGCAAGTTATAAGCGCTTCTAAAGCACAGGCAGAAGAGAAAGTAGCTCAGTCAGTGGGGAAAAAAAGACGACATTCTTTAGATATATAAATGGGAAAAAAAGGAATAACTAAGTTAAAAACAAGAAGGAAGGTATGTAGAAGAGGATAAAGGACTAGCGGACTGATTCAATAAATATTTCTGTTCAGTTTTTACAGAAGAAAATGAATGAAAAGGGCCTTAGTTAGGCATAAAGGCTGATAAACTATTTGATGCATGTGTCTTTACAGAGGAGGTTCTAAGTCAGCTGTGTAAAGTTAAGACAAATAAGTCATAGGGGCCTGATGGGATACACCCAAAGATACTAAAAGAGCATTAACAGATTTATTTAACCAATCACTGGTAACAGGAGTCGTCCCAGATGATTGGAAGTTAGCAAATGTTGTCCCCATTCGTAACAAAGTAGTAGGGAGGAATCCAGTAACTGTAGACCAGTAAGTCTGACATCAATAGTGGGGAAATTAAAGGAAACCCTACTAAAGGATAGGATTGTGGAATATCTAAAATCCAATGGATTACAAGATGGAAAAACATGGGTTTACTTCAGGGAGATCATTTCAAACTAATACTATAGATTTTATTATTTTTTTGATGGGTGACTGAAAGGTTCTCTGTCTAGTCAGTACCCCTGGTACTAGGTCCAATTTGGCTTAAGGCTTGTATTGGCCAGGAGAGCGTCTTGTCAGGTGTGGAAAAAATACATGCATACACAAGATGCCCTCTAAGTACGCTCTGTTTTACTATTTGCCAACGTTCATATATATATACCATAGTTGCTTAATAGTTACAAGTCAGCAGAGCACAAAAACAGGATGTACGTGCACAATAGTTACGAATTAGCAGTTGAGAAAACAAGAAGTACGGTACGTGCCTTGCGGTTACAAAAAGCAGAATTAAGATATATATCATACAAGATTACAGATCTGTATTATTTTATCAAGACCCTTGTATCCTTCAATCCCGTCGTAAAACCAGTTGTCACTTTAGACAACTTGGTTTTTCTTGTTTTCTATTTTCTTTTGAAAAGTCTTTATGCAGGCAGTATAGCCTTCTGCTGAGTGACGGTGAAGTAGAGGGACTTGGGTGTCTGATGAGGTGGAGAGGAGGATTTTAGTATCTGCAGCAGGTCTTGGTTTGCAGCGTTTCATACATAAGAAAAGAAGTTTTATTGACACATATACTATGAGGGCAATGACAGTAATGTGTATTATGAGCTGCAGAACTCCCTCTATCCATCCTCCTACGCCCTTGAGCCAGGTAGTGGGATTCAATATTGAAAAGGTATGCCCCCACCACTTATCCCTGTTGATTTAATTGTCTTTGGCATATTTGTCCCTCAATTTTTGTATGTTCTCAAGCTGGTGGTGCATCTGAATTGTTCCTGAAGTGTCTATGTAATGGCAGCAAGTAGGACCTATGATTTGACACATCCCTCCTTGAACTGCTGTGAGATAATCCAAGACTATTGCGTGTTGGTTAGACACTATCAGTTGGTTTTGCACGGACACAGAGGTATTAGTAATTTCTAAAATGTCATAGATTTGGTCGTCGAGGTAGTTAGTGGCTTCGACTAACTTATCCCATATTTGCATCACCATTGGATATATAAAAATGGTGCTAAAAAGCTTGTTGGTTATTCCCATTTGTACAACATGTGGCCTACCGTTTTCCCTTTCTTTGTTATCTGCTGCTCTTCGGTATAACATATGTTTAGGAGCTGCTCTCATGTCAATGTCGTCGTTGGATATGACAAAGGTGGAGGGGGTAAGTCTAGCTAGGGTGCATGTGCCATTGACCCCTACCGACAACCACTTGTAGGCTTCCCTACCACATACCCAATAGATGTATTGTGGGAGCTCCCAGAAAGAGGAATGTTGATTGATAAGTTTATTAACTATGTCAATGAGTCTAGAGGCATATGTTAAGTAACACCAGGAAGGTATCTGCCCTAATCTACCGCAGTAGCCCACATCTGGGTTATTACATATTGGATCAGTAAGTTGGTATTCTGATGTGTCATTGCATGGTTGGTGTCCTGTTATATTATAGCAGTCTACGTCTTGAGTAGCCTGAGGAAAGAGGGTGTTATTTGGCCACCTTGGGTTATGTAAGTACCTTTTCTATCTGGCTGGGTTTAAGAAGATCAGTACTTGCGGATGTCCTGTTAAAACTAACTTTTATCCCTTCCGTGGGGATCTCTCCTAGGTCTAGTATATGTGTGACCACTCGAGTTACCCAGGAACCCCCCTTGAAAGCCAACATTTGTTGTGGTCCTAGGCCTGGACTGCTTATGTTTCCCTGCCACCATGGCTTCCCCACCCATCCTACTATAGGAATACCCACTGAGGCGTTTCAGTTCTTTGCATATGGTGTCTCGTTGTCAGCAAGCATGTCAAAACAGTCTCCCTGAAATAATTCATATGAGGGCACAGGGATAGCAAAGTAGGGCATGCTTTGGGCAGACACAGGGGCATGGGTGCATATCCAACAATCCTTCGCAGTGAGGTTTTGTGCTAACATTATATGGTGTTTCAGGAACTTAGTTTGGGTGTCTCTCTAATTCATTCTGCAGAGTCACCGTGGGGTGAATCAAAGTCAATAAAGTCATTAATACAAACATCATGAGACTTAGTTTCTTCAACCATCTGCCAAAACAAGGCCAGGGCATCAGCGGGTACATCTTTCGGTAGGCTTTCAAGGTCAGGGCTGTCTGCCCCCGTTATTGCCTCCTTTGGGTGATGTTGGACGAGTTTGATCCGAGAGGCGTGGATCCAAGAAGGGCTGACTTCCGTGAGAACCGCCGTCCTAGTCACGGCAACAACTGTGGTTGGGGGTCCAAAGGTGAAGTCTCTGGGCTTCTTTCCTTTCGACAGTTTTAACCAGGACAGTGTCGCCTTCCTGGAACTGGTGTGTTGGTTCCTGTGGGAGAGGAGAATTACAGACAACTTTTTGTTCTACTTTATCAAGGGTTTGGATGAGGTCTGTGACATATTGTTCCCTTATCTGGTCGAGGTCCCCTTCTTCTGTTATAAGTGGTCGTTGGGCGCATGGAGTCGGGAAAGGCCTACCCATGAGAATCTCAAAAGGGGAGAGTTTTAAAGTCTTATGGGGGGTCATTCTAATTTCTGAGAGTATTATGGGAAGGACTTGTTTCCACTTCTCAAAGGTGCTCCCTGTGGCCTACTCCGTGGAAATGAGCAATAAAGACTGGGGCACTGTGTTGGGGTATGTATGGTGTCCCCTCTTTGCAGATCAATCCTGTTACAGGATTTTTCTGCAATACCGGATAACACCAATCATATTCCTCTTGTTTGGGAACAGAGGACTGGAGAGAGAGAAGAAGTTGTGTGTCTTTGAGTGAAGGAGGTGTAAGAACTGGTAACATCAGTGAGACAGGTTGTTGTGTAGCACCCAGTTTGGCAGTGTGGTCTGCTAGAGCATTGCCCTTTTGAAATGTGATCAGTCCCACGTGTGTGTGTCCTGCAGTGAATGATGACTAATTGTGATGGTAGGGTCATGAATTTTCAGGCCAACTAGTGCGCAGGGCCAGATGTAGGGGAGGCATACACCATTTTCAAGGATGGATTACTGAGGAGAATTAACTCATATCCAGAGAGCCGTTGTTTACATGTGTTGTGTATGTAGGCCTTTAAGGAGAGAGATAACATCATGAGAAGTGTACAAGGTAGTGTCATGTCCTAAAGTGAAGATGGTAGCTTGTTCAACAATCACAGCACAGGCAGCAAGAGCTCGCAGACATGCCGGCATCCCCTGTACGGAGATGGGCATCACCTTTGAGAAAAAGGGCACAAGGACGTAGTTTACCTCCATGAAACTGTGTCAGCACACCCGCCATGGTTTTACAATTGTCTCGTGCATACATGTGGAAAGGCAAATTGTAATCTGGGAGACCTAGCCTTGGACTTGTCATTAAAAGCTTTGTACATTTATGAGGACCATTTGATTAGATCTGGTTTGTCCGACAGGGTAGCATCTCTCATGAGCAGTCGGGAATCCACTGTCTGCAGTAGTTTATCATACCCAGAAAAGATTGCATTTCTGGGCGGGCGGGGTGACCAGGCCCGCTACAGACTGGACTCTAGACGTGCTCAACTCCCTTTTCCCTTTTGGCAGAACAAAACCCAGATATTCAACCTGTTCACAACACCATCCTCAAGGCAGGCCTCCTCAGAGAAACTACACAGTAACAAATCATCAACATATTGTAGGAGAACAGAACCCTGGGGGGCGTGCCATGATTTTAAAAAGGCTTGGAGGACAATGCTGAACACAACTGGTGAATCAGCATACCCCTGGGACATTCTACACCAGGTTAACTGTAGTCCCTCAAAGGAAAAAGCAAAAAGGAGTCTGGTCTCTTTGTCCAATGGGATCGAGAAGAAAGTATTCTTCAGATTCTAGGACAGAAAAATGAGTTGCCTGTGCTGGGATTGATGACAACAGTTGGGTGACATCAGGAACTATAGGGGCAATAGGCACAATTAGTCTGTTGATGGCTCTCAGGTTATGTACATACATATATATCCCCTGAAAAACAAAATTACACCAGATCCGAAGAAGAAGCTGTCATGCTCCCTGTAAACCCCGCCTTACTCCTCCCAAACCTCTATGTCACCAGTCACCGCCCCTTTGAGTCTGGCTTCTTGTCTTTCCCCAGTTCTGGTCAGTCACCATGAAACGTCTAGTATCACATGTGTTACTGACTGTGTTGCTTTACATCAAGAGACATACAAGAAACATGTAACATGTAACAATACCGACATTTACAAATACTTAACGTACAACACACAGGGCCCACATTCTCACCAAAGATATAAAAATAAAAGTGTACACAGCTCTCTCAAAAATTTGAAAAATTATCTCCAATGCGCATTGTTTATAATCTAGTAAACCATTAGCTTGATTTTAAATGCCTAAAGTAATGTTTATTAATTAGTGATCACTTTTTTTTTTTATTTTTTATTTTCTTGGCCAAATTTCTTCTCTTATTACTCCTGTAATATAATCAGACAATTAATCGCATTTCCTGATACATTTCATTTTTTTGGCATCAACCCTGTGTTACTGTGAAGGCAAGAAATTAATTAAATATCATCAAATAGTTCAATTTAATACCACATGAATATATTTTTCTTTTAACACCATTTTCATTACAACACAAACAGCTTCACAGGGAAAACATTCACTGGTCATTTTCTATACACTCCTGATTTATTAACACTCCTCACACATATACAACATACTTTATATCATAAGAACCATCCTATAAACGCCATCATATGACTACATACAAAGGGCTTTCCTAGCAATTGACCATATCTCTGCATTCCATAGCACTGAACACTCATCTTCACTTCATTTATTCCAGCAGTTTCAGCTCTGCTCATCCTACATTCCTCACACTGCTTCACATGCTTTCTCCTTCACAAATCACCTGCTTTTCCACCAAAACTTTGAGTCTCTATTTCTGACAACAATCTCTAATCCTATCAAACAATTTACACAGCCCTGCATCAGAACGCCAACATGCTGTGAACCTTTTCCAAAATTCAGTAACAGTTTCACCTAGTTTTTGTTTGCATGCCACAGCAATGGGCAGTGATGATTTTTGTTATAAAACTTGGGTAAGTTCCTCTTCTAATTCTCTCCATATACGCTCTCTACCCTTCTTGAGATTACAAATGTAGTTGTTAGTGTGGGGGTCAGGTGGTATTTATCATTGGCCCCCTCCCTGGGAATGGGCTGGAGTCCTTCATGAATTCTGACCAACCAGCTATATCATCTACCCACGGATGCACTAAGTCCCATGCTGTAGGGCTAACTCGGGCCACATAATCCTTTACATGTTTCATTGGGAAGGGGAGGAGGATATGACTTAGATGATTTGGAACCCATGTTCAGTAATTGGTGCAAAACCTCAATCTCTGGATTTGGCTGTACTGAACTCTGAAGGCTCTGACAATTCCTCTCAACAGAGTAGGGATTCTCTGATTTAATTGCACCA
Source organism: Hyla sarda (assembly GCF_029499605.1). Lineage (NCBI taxonomy): Eukaryota > Metazoa > Chordata > Amphibia > Anura > Hylidae > Hyla > Hyla sarda. The sequence goes on from NW_026610679.1 coordinate 162,420, forward strand.
ATCACTGAGCATGCACGGTATCTCTGAACAAACTGTGTCACTTGCTTTCACCACATCCCGGGTCAACAAGTTGCCTCTAGCCGGGAGGGTGGGGCGTCTTACAGATGTTTTGAGAACCAGCAGATTATTACTATTTATTATTATTATTATTATAACAGTTATATGCACCTTACTCTATACATTAAAGCAATGGTAAGTATACTCCCGTGTCTTCTTAAGCTTAAGGGAAAAAGTTACAAGTAAAACACTAAACAGAAATACAAGAAGTTTTTGTAAGCGTTAAGCCAAATTGAAACATGACAACCACCCTGGATTGTCAAATTACTCTTAGTTCCTCATTTCCTCTGTTCCCTGAACAGAAGTCAAATACTGTAATACTGTGTCCCAGACACGATATGAATGTAACTCTTATACTTACTGTAATCGAGACGTGGCCAGTGCCCCCGGGGTCAACAATGCCACACAAGAATATGGTTCTTACCGGTCTGGAGGATGACCCTCTCGACCCCGGACTGAGCCCCCAGCTGAAAGGTTCTCTGTCTAGTCAGTACCCCTGGTACTAGGTCCAATTTGGCTTAAGGCTTGTACTGGCCAGGAGAGCGTCTTGTCAGGTGTGGAAAAAATACATGCATACACAAGATGCCCTCTAAGTACTCTCTGTTTTACTATTTGCCAACGTTCATATATATATACCATAGTTGCTTAATAGTTACAAGTCAGCAGAGCACAAAAACAGGATGTACGTGCACAATAGTTACGAATTAGCAGTTGAGAAAACAAGAAGTACGGTACGTGCCTTGCGGTTACAAAAAGCAGAATTAAGATATATATCATACAAGATTACAGATCTGTATTATTTTATCAAGACCCTTGTATCCTTCAGTGACTAAAATAATAGATGGCGGAGGTGCAGTAGACATTGCTAGATCTAGATTTTAGTAAGGCTTTTGACACTGTCCCACATAGAAGACCTATGAATAAACTACAGTCATTGAGTGCAGATCCCATATTGTTGAGTGGATTAGGCAGAGGGACAACAGAAGATTGTAGTCCAGGGAGTATATTCAGAGCTTGGTCTTGTTACCAGTGGGAACCTCAGGGATGGATCTCATGGTTCTGTACTGGGGCCTATTTTAATATTTTTATCAATGATATAGCTGGGGGGTAATAACCCTCGGGCAGAGTATAAAATATGTGATACAGTCCTAACCTCAGTATCTGAGGAAATGGATTCATGGGTCATTATTCAGAAGACTTACAGTGGGGATCAAAAGTTTGGGCACCCCAGGTAAAAATTTGTATTAATGTGCACAAAGAAGCCAAGGAAAGATGGAAAAATCTCCAAAAGGCATCAAATTACAGATTAGACATTCTTATAATATGTCAACAAAAGTTAGATTTTATTTCCATCATTTACACTTTCAAAATAACAGAAAACAAAAAAATGTCATCTGCAAAAGTTTGAGCACACAGCAGAATTTATAGCATGCAGTGCCCCCTTTGCAAAGCTGAGACCTGCCAGTGTCATGGATTGTTCTCAATCATCATCTGTGAAGACCAGGTGATGTCAATCTCAAAGGTTTTAAATGCCCAGACTCATCTGACCTCGCCCCAACAATCAGCACCATGGGTTCTACTTAGCAGTAATAGTTGACACTCACAAAGCTGGAGAAGGCTATAAGAAGATAGCAAAACGTTTTTAGATCTCAATATCCTCTGTTCGGAATGTAATTAAGAAATGGCAGTCATCAGGAACAGTGGAAGTTAAATCAAGATCTGGAAGACCAAGAAAAATATCAGACAGAACAGCTCGCAGGATTGTGAGAAAAAAAATTCAAACCCCACATTTGACTGCACAATCCCTCCAGAAAGATCTGGCATACACTGGAGTTGTGGTACACTATTCCACTATAAAGAAATACTTGTACAAATATGGTCTTCATGGAAGAGTCATCAGAATAAAACCTCTTCTACGTCCTCACCACAAAAATCAGCGTTTGAACTTTGCAAATGAACATATAGACAACCTGATGCATTTTGGAAACAAGTTCTTTGGACCGATGAGGTTAAAATTTAACTTTTTGGCCGGAATGAGCAAAGGTACGTTTGGAGAAGAAGGGGAACAGAATTTAATTAAAAGAACCTCTGTCCAACTGTTAAGCATGGGGTTGGATCAATCATGCTTTGGGGTTATATTGCAGCCAGTGGCACAGGGAGCATCTCACGAGTAGAAGGAAAAATGGATTCAATAAAATTTCAGCAAATTTTGGATGTTAACTTGATGCCATCTGTGAAAAAGCTGAAGTTAGAGAGGATGGCTTCTACTAATGGATAATGTTCCTAAACACACCTCGAAATCCACGGGGGGTTACATCAAGAGGCGTAAACTGAAGGTTTTGCCATGGCCTTCACAATCTCCTGACCTCAACATAATTGAAAATCTATGGATAGACCTTAAAAGAGCAGTTTGTGACAGACAGCCCAGAAATCTCAAAGAACTGGAAGACTTTTGTAAGGAAGAATGGGCAAAGATACCTCAAACAAGAATTGAAAGACTTTTGGCTGGCTACGAAAAATGTTTACAAGCTGTGATACTTGCCAAAGGGGGCAGTACAAGATATTAACTCTACAGGGCGCCCAAACTTTTGCAAATGCCATTTTTATTGTTTTCTGTTATTATGAAAGTGTAACTGATGGAAATAAAATGTAACTTTTGTTGACATACTATAAGAATGTCTAATCTGTAATTTGATGCATTTTGGAGATTTTTCCATCTTTCCTTGGCTTCTTTATGCACATTAATACACATTTTTACCTGGGGTGCCCACACTTTTGATTCCCACTGCAAAAGGAAGGCAGACAATGACATACAGAATGCTTTGGGTGTATTAGCAGTAGAAAGGGGGAAGTGCTCATGCCACTGTACAGAACACTCGTGAGACCTCACTTGGCGTATTGTGCACAGTACTGGAGGCCGTATCTCCAGAAGGATATGGATATTTTGGAGAGAGTTCAGAGAAGATACTAAACTAGTCCATGGACTGAGGATAAAACTTATTAGGAAAGGTCAAGGGACATTAACATGTATATCTTGGAACACCGTAAAGGAGGAGAAGTTGGGAGTCTTAACAGTAAATCTAGCTGTAGTGACCAGTGTCAGGCAGCTGCTGCCAAGGCAAATAAAATCATGGGGTACATCAATAGGGGCATATATGCCCACGACAAGGAAATAATTCTACCGCTGTACAAATCACTAGTCAGACCACACGTAAAATTGTACACTGTGTACAGTACTGGGCACCAGTGTGCAAGAAAGATATAGTGGAGCTGGAGAGGGTTCAAAGACGGGCAACCAGAGTAATACGAGGAATGGGAGGACTACAGTACCCAGAAAGATTATCAGAATTAGGGTTATTTTGTTTAGAAAAAAGAAGGCTTAGGGGCGATCTAATAACTATGTATAAATATATCAGGGGACAGTACAGATATCTCTCCATGATCTATTTATACCCAGGACTGTATATATAACAAGGAGGTGACCTAATAATATAATATATCAGTACAGTACAGAGATCTCTCCCATGATCTATTTATACCCAGGACTGTATTTATAACAAGGGGGCATCCTCTACGTTTAGAGGAAAGAAGGTTTCTACACCAGCGCAGACGTGGGTTCTTTACTGTAAGAGCAGTGAGACTGTGGAATTCTCTCTCGGAGGAGGTGGTCATGGAAAACTCTGTAAAAGAATTTAAACGGGGTCTGGATGCATTTTTTGAGAGTAAGAACATTGCTGGTTATGTATATTAGATTTATAGGGACAGAACATTAGGGTTATAGGTTGAACTTTATGGACTCTGGTCTTTTTTTCAACCTTATGACCTATGTTAAGCTATTTAAAAAAAAAGAAAAACTACATGGACAGAGTGTTTACTATAAATTACATAGTGTGATGTAGAGGACATAGTGTTACATATAGCGGGGCAAAGATTTAAAAGTAATATGAGTATAGACACAAAAGAAGGCACGTACATGCACTCAGCGCTCAGCAGAGACAGCTCGGTGTAGAAGTCCGGGGGCTGGATCACAGCATCAGCACAGATGTAGTGGCGCTCAGAGGCTATGCCAGCAGTTTCACTCATGAATGCATGCTTCTTATGGCCTCATGAGAAAGTATTACTTTACTGAGAGAGTAGTGGGTGTATGGAATAGCCTTCCTGCAGAAGTGGTAGCTGCAAATACAGTGAGGAGTGCAAGGATAGGTATAAGATGGATAGAGATAGGTATAAGGGTATCCTTCATATAAGGTAGGGACAAGTACGATTCATGAGTATTCAGAATAGTGGGCAGACTAGATGGGCCAAATGGCTCTTATTTTCCGACACATTCTATTGTCTTTTTTTGATCAGTTGGTTATAGAGCAGCAGAAACCCCAGGACAATGGAGGCTAGACAAGTGCAATTCGGTTCGGCACGAATGTCAGATTTACCGAATTTTACCATTTTCATGCATTCGGGCCATTCCGAATGCACGAAAATTGTTTTTGAATATTTCCGAATAGCACCAATAAAACGAATAGCAACATAACGAATGCATTCGTTATTCTCCGAATGCATGCGGTAAAAAAAGGATGCATTCGTTATCCGAAAACAAAAGCATTAATCATTTACCGAATGTATGCGGTAAAAAAACGAAAGTAAAGAATTCTTTCTAATTTTTTTTATTGTTCCTTGCGCTACACTGTTTCTGACTGTTAGGTACTGTTTTACTGTTACAAGGGTGCTTCCAGCTGTTGCAAAACTACAACACCCACCCAGCATGCGGCTGTCTGGGCATGCTGGGAGTTGAAGTTTTGCAACAGCTGGAGGCACACTTTGCATTCGCGCAATGCTTTTTCATTCATTTTCAAATTCCGCTGGCTTTTGTCAGAAATGGGTTACCAGGTCAATGACATGCATAGTAATTGCCGTGGGAACATTTTTCATTCATAAAACTGCAGGCTGAATTGGATAATTGCCGTGTAGAACGCTTAGGACATCAAACATTCTACACTGCAATTATCCAATTAAGTCTGCGGTTTTATGAATGAAAAATGTTCCCACGGCAATTACTATGCATGTCATTGACCTGGTAACCCATTTCTGACAAAAGCCAGCGGAATTTGAAAATGAATTAAAAAGCATTGCGCGAATGCGCGTGTTTGCCAAAGTGTGCCTCCAGCTGTTGCAAAACTACAACTCCCAGCATGCCCAGACAGCCGCATGCTGGGTGGTTGTTATAGTTTTGCAACAGTTTGATCGATGCGTTTTATTGTCGGGTGATTTATGTATAACATCATGTTATACATAAATCACCTGACAATCAAACACATCATTCATTCATTCATTCATTTACTCATTCATTCATTCATTCATTCATTCAACATTACATTATGTATTAATATAAATCACATAAAATTATATTATCTTACCTGTCTTCCTAAGGTTCCGATCTCTGTGGCTGCCCTCTTTTCCTGCACACACTGCTTAAAAAAGTCCCCTGCTTTAAAAAAGATTTACCTGAATGTACCCGAATACCGAATGTATCCGAAAAAAATCAAACCCAGACACCCGAATACCGAATGTATCCGAAAAAAATATGAAACCTGGACACCCGAATACCGAATGTATCTGAAAATCAAAACTGAAAATATTACTGAACCGAAAATTTTATAAAAAACTAAACGAAAAAAACCTAAAATTTTTCTTCTGCACATGTCTAATGGAGGCTCCTGACCATTGCTTATTGTTTGCATCATTTGGTGATTGCTGATGTCATCAAGGAAGGAGAATAACTAGTCACAAATTCTAACACTTCCAAGTTTTATAGAATTTAAGAGTTAACGAGATGAAGCTGTAATCCCCATGTTCCCCTGCTTCTCGTCATTAAAGTAAGTGGTTAGGTTCAAATGGTTTTTATTGAATATTTCAAGAATTTTTACAATACAATAAACAAAGCCATTACAACAGTATGACCAAAAGAAAACAGTATAAAACAAATAAAATGATAACGTGTGTACATAAATATATATAATAGTATGAAAACATCACTCAGTTTAAAGAAATGTCCTGTAGAGATCTGAAATTTTTAATTAGAATTGTGTATTGACATTCATACACGATAATAACGTAGTGCACTAAAGTGCTGTAAGTGTAGAAAATTTGCTTAATTTACCTAGTCAGGTATTAAGTCATACCTGTACTCAAGCTACAATCCTAGTCATGAAGCATCCGTAGTCCGTGATCCTCCCCTCCGTCGTCCTCCAAAGAACCTGTAGTAAGTTTGAGTAGAACCACATACACACAACAATAAAGAAACATCATACTGTACTCTACACTCAAAAATCCACATTTCCCACATATTTGAGTCAACAGCAAGAAGGCACCTGTTATATGGGGTAATAGGGAAGGAGGGGGTTATATAATAAGTAGTTATTTCGGAGCTGGGAACAGCTTCTTCCATCTTCTCCAGTTGTCTATGCGGGTCGGTACAGAATTTGTCTTCCAAGCGTACGTAGTCTCATAGTAGCAGTTAGTTGTCACCATGTCGTTTATTTGTATTAATTCGGTAATGTCTCCTTTAAATTTATGAAGTAAGGGGCAGGTCCAAAATATGTGACCCATAGTTCTATTCTGTCCACACCCTCTCCAACAAAGAGGTGAGCATGTAGGTATCATGGAATGTAGTTGGGCTGGTGTGTAGTACCATTTACTTGTCATTTTAAAGAACTGTTCTTTATGTCCTATACAGGACATCGCTTTTTTCAATATAGAATACGCCTGGGCCCACTCATAGTTAGTAATTATAATATTCAGTTCCTTTTCCCACTTAGTGTGTTGAGGGCTATTGTTTACATAAATGTCTTTATAGAAAATTGATACTAAGTCCTAGTAGTCATCTTGTCAATAGTCAGTCGACAATTCCGTTAAGTTATTCAATTCTTGTGGAACGGAAATACTAGTTTGAGGAAATGATTTTAGATATTTGAATAGTGAGATATGTCAGTTTCTCAGTATCCGGAAGATCGTATGAGTGTTGAAGATCTGCAAATGTGCAAAGAGTTTCGTCTTTGAACATGTGGTGTAATGAGGTTATGCCTTTACTAATCCACAACTCAACATTAGTCAGGGAAGAAAAATGTTTAACAGAGTCTAATGACAGGTAAGTCGTTATGTCAGTAGATGAGCTTGGCCTGTCAGTGGGGCTAGTGGACCATACTCTAATGGAATCTGATATTCTGTTCAGTCGTAATGTAGTTTTGTTAATTTTATGTACATTGAGTAGTAGGGGCTTCTAATCAGATATTTTGGACAGGGATTCCTCTAGCAACACCCAAGGTTTCCTGTCTGACGTAGGTTTCAGCCACTCTAGAGACTGTTTTAACAGGATAGCCTGTGAATACGCTGTCAAGTTGGGTAAACCCGCTCCTCCATTCTCTGGTTTCTTATTCATCAGCAGTGCCGATATTCTAGGTTAGCTTGGTTCCACACGAATTCAGACATTTGTTTGCAAAACTTAGTCAAGACAATCTTGGGCAATGATATAGGAATCGTCCTCATCAAGTATAAAAGCTTAGGTAAGATAAACATCTTAAAAATGCTGATTCTTCCGAACCAACTCCAATAAAACTTTCCAAAGGAAGAGAGGTCCATTTGAATCGCATTATATAAGTCGTTATAGTTTTCAGGAATTAGATCATTCATGTCGACAGTTTTATGCCTAAATAAGGTAGGGATTTTTTCCCCCTCATATATGGGAATGATTGAATACTTGCAGCCAAAATTTTGGGTAACCAAATTTTAAGTATATGGGATTTGTCCACGTTTACTTTTATAGTAAGAGTATTTGCTGTAAATTTGGAGTTTGGAATATACTTCTTGAAGGGATACTAGTGGGTCAGATAATAAGATGTCATCCATAAAGAGGCTTTTCTTATTGTTACCATGCGTGGGGGCTAAACCTGCGAATGAACTATTGAGTCTGATTCTGTTTGCTAGGGGTTCTATAGCCAGTACAAATAGTAGTGGGGAGAGCGGGCAGCCATGCCGTGTGCCATTGCTTATAAGGAATGGGTCAGAAAAATGGTTGTTGACAAATACCCTAGCAGAGGAAGAAGCATACAGAGCGAAGGTGGATTTAATATATTCTTCTGGAAAACCAGTGTGATACAGAACCCTTCTCGTATATGTCCAGTTTGCTCTATCAAATTCCTTCTCTGCATCTAAAGACAGGAGCAGAAAAGGCATTCTACATTTCCTGGCCCAAGAGATGAGATTGAGAACTCGTCAGGTACGGTCACTCACTTGCCTACCAGAAGTAAATCCCACCTGGTCTGGATGAAGCAGGGTCTGCAATATGTGTTGGATGCGTTTGGCTGGGATTTCAGCATAAATCTTTACATCAACTTTAATTAGAGAGATGGGCCTGAAATTCACTGGTGCAGTGTGATCCTTCCCTGGTTTCGGCAGAGTAATAATATTGGCTGATAGCATTTCATGAGGGAACGATCCCAATGCAGCAGCATGATTAAACATGTTACACAGGTATGGTGAAAGACTCTCAGGAAAGGTTTAAATTTACTTACCAAATTTTTTTTTTCTTTCCATGATTCCCATGGCAGCACACAAAGGGTTAACATCTTTCCTTTTCCTACTGGATAGAAGAATGTGACTAATGAATGAATCAATCAGACCTTAGCAACACCTGGATACTGACCCTCTCCCCTAGGGTATAAACCCCCAAAAACCATGGTCACACTGTGTTGTATGCAGCAATAAATCCTTTAATAGGGTGGGAAACTTGTGCTGCCCCGGAACTTATGGAAAGAAAAAATGTTGGTAAGTAAATCCATTTTGTCCCTCGGCAGCACACAAAGGGATATAAAAAGCAATATGAACTAAAGAGGGGGGGGATCAAGACGTAGCCATTTCCAGCACTTGTCTGCCAAAGGACGCCTCCTTGCCAGCCTTGAGATCCAGTTTGTAGTGATGGATGAAGGTGTCTGAGGATGACCATGTAGCTGCTCGGCAGATCTGATCCAATGATACTTGTGCTAGATTCGCCCAGGAAGTGGACATAGCTCTGGTCGAATGGGCATGCACTTGGATAGGGCATTCTTTACCCAAGGTCGAATAGCAGAAAGAAATCACATCCTTAATCCATCTTGAAAGCGAGGCCTTAGATGCTGTCTTTCCTCTATTAGGACCCACAAACTGAAAAAAAGAGCATTAGACAGCCTGAAGGATTGGGTCTTATTGATGTAACACAATACAGCTCTCTTGACGTCCAATGTATGTAAGGACGACTGATGATCACTTTCGGGATGAGGAAAAAAATCCGGAAGACATATCTCCTGATTAAGATTTTCTACAGAACAGACCTTAGGTCTGAAAGATGGATCCAGGCGAAGAACTAAACAGTCCTGATGTATTCTTAAATATGGAGTTTGGATAGACAAAGCTTGGAGTTCCGAAACCCTTTTCACCAAGGTAAGGGCCACAAGAAAGAGAACCTTCCATGAAGGAACTCTGATATCTGTTTCCTCAATAGGCTCAAAAGGATGTAACATTAGAGATTTGAGAACCGATGGTAGATCCCATGAAGGATCAGGTGGACTAACCGTAGGTCTGAGGTTTGATATAGCTTTAAAAAATCTTTTTACTAAGGGGTTGTTTGAAAGTGAACCTTGAAGGAAATCATTTATCGCTGAAAACTGTACTCGGATAGTATTTGGTTTGAGACCTTTATCAAAGCCCTCCTTGAGAAACTGAAGAACTTGAGAGATGTTTGGATTGGTGATATGATGTTCTGTACACCAAGATTGGAAGGTTTTGACCACTCTAGAATAAACCTTTTAAGTGTGGAAGGTTTTCTTGAGGCAGATAATAAAGCAACGAGGTCTTCTGATAGGCCCCTCAGGAGCCAGGCTGTGAGTCTCAATTCGTTGAGGGCAGGATGACAGCCCATCCTGAAGAAGTAGGTCCGGATGGGTTTGTAGTTCCCAATGACAGGCTCTCGAAAGTCTTAATGTGAACATGAACCACGCCCTCCTTGGCCAAAACGGAAAAATTGCTAGTACTTTGGCCTTGTCTTGCTTGATCCTGAGAAGCATCCGAGGAATCATCGGGAAGGGCGGGAATGCATAGAGAAACTTGTTCCGGGAAAAAGACAGGACGTCAAGATGGTCTGGGTGGTCCTTCCGATAAATGGAGCAAAAGCGAGGAAGCTTCTGATTGGTTCTGGTTGCCATAACATCCATCTCTGGGCACCCAAATTTCTGGACTACTTGCTTAAAGGCTGATTTGTTCAGGCTCTACTCCGCTGGATTGACCTCCTTCCTGCTGAGCAAGTCGGCACAGTGATTCAAAGAACCCCGAATATGAACCGCATGCAAGTCGATGAAGTGGTCCTCTGCCCAGGACATAAGAAGATTGCACTTTTCCATCATTTGGGTCGACCTCTTTCCTCCTTGCTTGTTTAGATAGAACACCGTCAGAAGGTGGTCTGACTGAATCGGGACCTTGTGATCCTGTAACAGAGAAACAAAGTGAGACCACTCTAATCTTCCTTCGATTGGAGGACATTGACGCTTCAGATCTGGACCATCGTTTTTTGACCCAAGTGTTGCCCAAATGCGCTCCCCAACCGCTGGCAGAGACATACGTACTAAGGAGAACCTGAGGGGCAAAAGACAAATATCTTCCTGTACCCACCATGTCTGGACGCAACCACCAGGAAAGATCTTGTCTCGTGGAGACGGACAAGGACATTGTCCTGCCTAATCCCCAAGGCTCCTGTTCCATTAGGCTAAGATGTCCATCTGTAGAGCCCTCATGTGAGCTCTTCCCCATGGAACCGCATCCAGTGAGGACGTCATCATGCCTAGCACACTCATAGCCGACCGAACCAACATCTCTGTGCTGTTGATCAGTCTGACAACCTCCGAAGTAAGCTTCTGGATCCTGTCCTCCGAGAGAAATAGCCTCATGGCCGATAAATCAATCCTGAACCCCAGAAACTTGCCCAGAGATGTTGGAGTGAGATGAGACTTCTAGAACCTTCACGAGACTTCACTAGAAACCCATGTTGTTCTAATACTTGGATGGTGATCTGTATATGGTGAAGTAAAAGATCCCTTAAGTGAGCCAGAATCAGCCAGTCGTCCAAATAGGGGATGATGTTCACTCCTTGCAAATTTTCCAATCCCCTTCTGGGAGGAGATCCTCCCTTCCGGGGAACAATACCCTATCTGTAACCCAATTAAAATATAACTTTTATTCTTATTACTTAAAAGGTCTATCTGTGATTGTGAAACTTATATATATTTAAAATTGTCAGGAAAGACAGTGTGTCTTCTTGTGTAAGCCCACTTGGTGGTGCTATAGTGCTGGTGTAGGAGTTATCTCTCACTGTGTATGGTCAGTATATCACTCTACCATCACACAGTAACTCCGCACCCTTGATACACACTGTCTTCCTGTCTAAAAATTTGATAAATTGCTCTAACATTTCGTTAGAAAACTAACTTCTTCCGAGAGCTGCCTAATAGGATTCATATTAGGCAGCTCTCTGAAGAGGTTAGTTTTCTAACGAAACGTTAGAGCAATTTATCAAGTTTTTAGACAGGAAGACAGTGTGTATCAAGGGTGTGGAGTTACTGTGTGATGGTAGAGTGATATACTGACCGTACACAGTGAGAGATAACTCCTACACCAGCACTATAGCACCACCAAGTGGGCTTACACAAGAAGACACACTGTCTTTCCTGACAATTTTAAATATATATAAGTTTCACAATCACAGATAGACCTTTTAAGTAATAAGAATAAAAGTTATATTTTAATTGGGTTACAGATAGGGTATTGTTCCCAGGAAGGGAGGATCTCCTCCCAGAAGGGGATTGGAAAATTTACTATTGAACCCATAACCCAATGGGACCATTGGTGTTGGGTTCACTCCTTGCAGTCTCAGATGTGCCACAAGGACCACTGCCTGATTTGGTGATACATAAGGAGCGCTACCCTGAGGAATCTTCTGTGAGACTTGAGGATAGGGATGTGCAGGTAGGCGTCCCTTAAGTCGATTGTGGCCATTAGATCGTCCTGCTCCAATACTGCCACAACCGACCGGATTGATTCCATCTTGAATCTTCTTCTGACTATAAATGTATTCAGGGCTGACAGATCTATCACCAGCCTCCAAGTGCCCTCCTTTTTGGTAACAGCAAAAACCCTGGAGTAAACCCTGAGATGTTTTTGCCCAAATGGCACTGGCTCTAGGGCGCCTTTTTTGGATGAATTCTGTTACAAGAGAATTTACTTGAGCGTATCCTCTGTTGTTTAGGAAGCTGTCTGGAGGATGCTCCTTCAGCTCCAAGGCATAACCTCTCGAGATCACAGATGTCACCCACAAGTCGGAGGATGTTAGAGATGATTCTGAGAAATAAAGAGAGAGTCTGGCGCCAACTTTGGGGACCATGAGGTTAGTGTCAAAAGCCCTTGATTTATCTCCACCTGGAGGAGACTTTTCCTTAAACGATGTGGCTTGATTACAAGCCTGTCCTTGCTGTCTAATCATCTGCCCAAAGTATCTTCTATGCTGAGGAAATGGCCTAAATTGTTTCCTGCCTTGACGAAACCGAGGTTTCTTCGGAGCATTAGGAAAAAATGCTCTTTTTTTTTTACTGCTCATACCTTCCAAAATTGGATTGAGTTGAGACCCAAAAAGATTCCCACCTTCAACAGTCAGGGAGCAAAAATGGTTCTTAGCCATGGTATCTCCTGACCACTCCTTTTAGCCAGAGAGTTCTCCGGGCTGATGTGGAACTGGACAGAATTTTGGAATTGAGTCATAAAATGTCAAGTGGAAAATCTGACAAAAATCTGTAGCCAGCTTCATGTCTGGAAGATCCTTCAGAATTTCTTCCCTGGGAACACCCTCCTGACGAGACAGCCACATCCAGAGAGCTCTACCCACTGGGACCGATGCAAGAGAGGCTTTACAAGACATGGCGGCAGCTGAATACACAATTTTTAGCGAATCTTCAGCTCTTCTGTCCATCTGATCTTTTAGGAGGAAGACTTCCTCAAATGGAAACATAGACTTTTGGAAAGTCATGCTACCGCCAAGTCTACCTTAGAGATAGAATCCCATGCCTCTGAGCTCCCCGGATCCATGTTATAAGCAGCTTTAAATCTGGACCCCATGTCCGATTTTTTTTCTCTGGGTTCCGCCGCTCAGCCTTAATGAGAGAATCCAAAAGATGGTGACCTGGAAGTGAATGACCAGCTGCAGGAAAATAGAACAGTGCTTCTTTTTTTTTAGGTAAACCCTCTTCTGAAGGATCACCTTAAACCGTTTTTTTTTCCTTTTATCTGGAACTACTGAACTGCTGGATGATGCCATCTCACCCTCACCAGAAGATGACTAGGCCAAAATTGAAAAAACAGATTTTGCAGAGGATTTAGAAACCTTAGAGGAAATTGCTCTGAGTTGATCAGTTACCTCAAAGTAGACTTAAGACTAGATTTGAACCATCCAAACAGCTCCTTTGCTTCTGACTGGAACGCCATAGTTGGCGATACCGCAGAGGAACAGGAACTGCATATATCCAAACAGAAGTCATCTGGCAAAGGTTGACTACAATGTAGACACATCTTGTGATGCTCCTTCCTTTTCCTGGAGGAATGTTCTCTTGAACCATCCATCCTAGAATACATAATAACCAGCTATCAATGACAGCCCTGGAGATGGTAAAGGAGCATGCACAGTAAAGAGACCAATACATCAGGCTTTCCTAAGAAATACAGATGCAGTGTATTACACAAAGCTATATAATCTAGAGCAGCCCCTAGATATCACTATAAGCTTAGACAGTAACTAGGATAGAGAAACATCACCCCTGCGTCCCCATATAAAAAATAAGCAAGCTTTGGCAATGTAGAGTATAAGCAGCAGACCTATCTGCTGCATATAGAAATGCACATACCTGAATGCTGGCAAGGAGGCACACCCGGCTAGGCTGGAAAGTGCTGCGCTCCTTGCCGTAGCTAAATACCTCCAGCGCCGCCAATTGAGCTGCCGGAAATATGTCATATACTGTGTGTCCCTCGCCACCGATCGGACGTGCATTGCGAACACTGCTGGAGCAAGACGCTGGGGAGCCGGTAAGGCAGCAGCTAGCATAACAGAGACGGGTCCCAATACAAGACCTCTCTCTAATACTTACCTGGAGCTGCCTTCATGCGCTTTCCAGAAACTCTAGGAAGAAACATGCACCGGAGAGGTACTGGAGGCTTTGCTAATACCACAAGCAGAGCCAACCCTCATAAATAGAAAGATTAAGTATGGCTATCTGCAAACCGCAGTATCCCCAGGAGTCACAAACTGTCCGCAGGACAAAAGAAAAAAACAGTGTGTCCATGGTTTTTTGGGGGTTTATACCCTAGGGGGAGGGTCAGTATCCAGGTGTTGCTAAGGTCTGATTAATTAATTAAGGAGTCACATTCTTCTGTCCTGTAAGAAAAGGAAAGATGTTAACCCTATGTGTGCTGCCGAGGGACGAAATGGAATGCTCTATAGTATTCTGCCGAGTAACCGTCCGGACCTTGTGCCTTTTTCTGCTGTAGGCCTGAGATAACTTCCTTAACTCCTTGGGGACGAAGGGCGTATGCATACGCCCTCGCGTCCCGTCACTTAAGGACGGATGGCGTATCCATATGCCCTCCGCATTTCCGATCACCGCCGCTCGCCGGGCGGTGATCGGACCGAGATGACTGCTGATATCTATCAGCAGGCATCTTGTGGCAATGCCTAGGGGGGTCCTGAGACCCCCCCCCCATGTCAGCGATTGCGGCAAATCTTTGGTCGGTCAGGCTGACCACCAATGGCAGGAGGGGGGCTAGAGTTAATTTCCCCCCGCTCTGTCCACCGATCGAAGTCGGGGCAGAGCAGGGGGGAACACATGCGGCGAGGGGGGGAGCATGACCCAGCTTACCCGGACCGGCGGAGGCATCGACAGCAGTTGGAGCGTCCGGAAAGTGCGGCGTGCAGAAGGCTGCAGTGAATATTGCCGTAAGTGATCTTCTCTGTGGCCTTCTAAAAGCTGCAAAACTACAACTCCCAGCATGCCCACACAGCCAAAGGCTGTCTGAGCATGCTGGGAGTTGTAGTTTTGCAACATCTGGAGGGTCACAGTTTGGAGACCACTGTATAGTAGTCTCTAAACTGTGGTCCTCCAGATGTTGCAAAACTACACCTTTTAGCATGCACTGACTGTCTGGGGATGCTGGGAGTTGTAGTTTTGCAACATCTGAAGTGGCACAGTTTGGAGATCACTATACGGTGGTCTCCAAACTGTAGCCCTCCAGATGTGGCAAAACTACAACTCCCAGCATAGCCAGACAGTCAGGGATGCTGGGCATGTAGTTCTGCAATATCTGGCCCTTCATATGTTGCAGAACTACAACTCCCAGCATGCCTGGACAGTCTGGGCATGCTTGGAGTTATAGTTTTGCAACATCTGGAGGGCCACAGTTTGGAGACCACTACTTAGCGGTCTCCAAACTGTTCTTCCCCAGTTGTTGCATAACTACAACTCCTAGCATGCCCAGATTGTCCAGGCATGCTGGGAGTTGTAGTTCTGCAGCATCTGAAGGGCCAGATATTGCAGAACTACACGCCCAGCATCCCTGACTGTCTGGCCATGCTGGGAATTATAGTTTTGCAACAGCTGTAGGCACACTGATTGGGAAACACTGAGCTAGAGTCTGTTTCCTAACTCAGTGTTTCCAACCCATGTGCCCCCAGCTGTTGCAAAACTACAACTCCCAGAATGCACTGACAGACCGTACATGCTGGGAGTTGTAGTTTTGCAACAGCTGGAGGCACATTGGTTGGAATCACTGAGCTTGAGTCTGTTTTCTAACTCAGTGGTTCCCCACCAGTGTGCCTACAGCTGTTCTAAAACTACAACTCCCAGCATGTACGGTCTGTCAATGCATTCTGGGAGTTGTCATTTTGCCACAGCTGAAGGTTTGGGGTGCAGGGTACATTCACACGGGCGGGTTTACAGTGGGTTTCTTTCTACAAGTTTGAGCTGCGGCAAATTTTCTAAAGGGAGCCTCCAGCTGTTGCAAAACCACACCTCCCAGTATTGCCGACAGCCATAGACTGTCCTGGCAGGCTGGGAGTCTTGCAACAACTGGAGGCACCCTGTTTGGGAAACACTGCTGTAGGTTTTTACTGTAGGTAACCGGGTCCGCCCCTATTGCAAATTCCTTATTTAGGCCTCAAATGCGCATGGCGCTCTTTCACTTCAGAGCCCTGTCGTATTTGAAGGCAACAGTTTACTGCCACATATGGGGTATTTCCGTACTCGGGAGAAATTGTACTACAAATTTTGGGGGGATTTTTCTCCTTTTACCCCTTATGAAAAGGTAAAGTTGGGGGCTACACCAGCCTGTTAGTGTAAAAAAAAAATTAAACATTTTTACACTAACATGCTGGTGTTGCCCCATACTTTTAATTTTTACAAGAGGTAAAAGGAGAAAATGACCCCCAAAATTTGTAACACAATTTCTGCTGAGTACGGAAATATCCCATATCCTCTGTGAACAAACTACAAGGCTCAGGAGTGAGAGCGCCATGTACATTTGAGGCCTAAATTGGTGATTTGCACAGGGGTGGCTGATCATTTTGAACGCAAAAAAAAAACACCCACATGTGACCCCAATTTGGAAACTACACCCCCCACGGAACGTAACAAGGGGTATAGTGAGCCTTAACACCCTTCAGGTCTTTGACAAAAAAAAATTCCCTGAAATGCTGGCGTTACCCCAAATGTTTCATTTTCACAAAGGGTAATTGTCACGATCACACCCTATCGATCCAGCCAAGACATTAGAGAGAGTGTGATGGTGCAAGGGTTAAAGCCGCCAGACCTCTAGGTATCTACTACTAGTCCCAGCAAGTCACCAAATTAACCCTTAGATAAACGTGTTTCACCCGAGCTGCCTTCAGAAAGGTGAGCTCATATATTTAGAGATCAAAGACCAGAGCTGATTAATTAACCTCTTAAGGACCCATGACGTATGCATACGTCATGAGTCCCGGTCCTGCGATATAACGCGGGGTCACACGCATCATATCGCGGCGGGCCCGGCGTCCTAGTGAAGCCGGGACCCGCCTCTAATAGCGCGCGGCACTGATCGCTGTGCCGCGCGCTATTAACCCTTTAGCCGCGCGCTCAAAGCTGAGCCGCGCAGCTAAAAACAAAAGTAAAAGTGCCCGGCTAGCTCAGGGAGCTGTTCGGGATCGCCGCGGTATAATCGCGGCATCCCGAACAGCTGTAGCACAGGAGGAGGTCTTCTTACCTTCTCCTGTGCTGTCCGATCGCCGAATGAGATCCAGGCTTGAGCATTCAATCGCCGAAAACACTGATTGATCCATTCCTATGGAGATGGATCAATCAGTGTAAAAGATCAGTACATGCAATGTTATAGCCCCCCCCCCCCCCCCCATAGGAGCTATAATATTGCATAAGAAAAGTGTAAAAAAATCATTAACCCTTTCAATTATCCCTTCCCCTAATAAAAGTTTGAATCACCCGGCATTTCCAAAAATAAAAAAACATTATGTAAATAATAATAAAAATAAACATATCTGGTATCACCGCGTGCGGAAATGTCCGATTTATAAAAATATACTGCTTTTTAAACCGCTCGTTCAATGGCGTACGCGCAAAAAAATTCCAAAGTCCAAAATAGCGAATTTTTGATCACTTTTTATACCACAAAAAAGTGAATAAAACGTGATCAAAAAGTCTGATCAGAACAAAAATGGTACCGCTAAAAACTTCAGATGACGGCGCAAAAAATGAGTCCTCAAAGCGCCCTGAACACAGAAAAATAAAAAAGTTATAGGGGTCAAAAGATTACCATTTTAAACGTATAAATTTTCCTGCATGTATTCATGATTTTTTTCGGAAGTGATACAAATTCAAACCTAAACAAGTAGGGGATCATTTTAACCGTATGGACCTACAGAATAAAGATAAGGTATCATTTTTGACAAAAAATGTACTGCGTAAAAATAGAAGCCCCCAAAACTTACAAAATAGTGTTTTTTCATCAATTTTGTCGCACATTGATTTTTTTTCCCGTTTCACCGTAGATTTTTGGGTAAAATGACTAATGTCATTACAAAGTAGAATTAGTGACGCAAAAATTAAGCCATTACATATAATTTTAGGTGAAAATTTTTAAGAGTTATGATTTTTTAAAGTTAAGGAGGAAAAATTGAAAATGAAAAAACGGAAAAAGCCCGGGTCCTTAAGGGGTTAAACATTTAATCTGATAAAAGGTATCACAGTGCTGACTATATATATATATATATATATATATATATATATATATATAATACAGGAACAAATGACATACAGGTATAACAATATATAAAAGGGATCACAGTGCTATATATATATATAATACAGGAACAAATGACATACAGGTATAACAATATATAAAAGATATCACAGTGCTATATATATATATATATAATACAGGAACAAATGACATACAGGTATAACAATATATAAAAGGTATCACAGTGCTATATATATATATATATATAATACAGGAACACATGACATACAGGTATAACAATATATAAAAGGTATCACAGTGCTATATATATATATATAATACAGGAACAAATGACATACAGGTATAACAATATATAAAAGGTATCACAGTGCTATATATATATATATAATACAGGAACAAATGACATACAGGTATAACAATATATAAAAGGGATCACAGTGCTATATATATATATAATACAGGAACAAATGACATACAGGTATAACAATATATAAAAGGGATCACAGTGCTATATATATATATAATACAGGAACAAATGACATACAGGTATAACAATATATAAAAGATATCACAGTGCTATATATATATATATATAATACAGGAACAAATGACATACAGGTATAACAATATATAAAAGGTATCACAGTGCTATATATATATATATATATAATACAGGAACACATGACATACAGGTATAACAATATATAAAAGGTATCACAGTGCTATATATATATATATAATACAGGAACAAATGACATACAGGTATAACAATATATAAAAGGTATCACAGTGCTATATATATATATATAATACAGGAACAAATGACATACAGGTATAACAATATATAAAAGGGATCACAGTGCTATATATATATATAATACAGGAACAAATGACATACAGGTATAACAATATATAAAAGGGATCACAGTGCTATATATATATATAATACAGGAACAAATGACATACAGGTATAACAATATATAAAAGATATCACAGTGCTATATATATATATATATAATACAGGAACAAATGACATACAGGTATAACAATATATAAAAGGTATCACAGTGCTATATATATATATAATACAGGAACAAATGACATACAGATATAACAATATATAAAAGGTATCACAGTGCTATATATATATATAATACAGGAACAAATGACATACAGGTATAACAATATATAAAAGGGATCACAGTGCTATATATATATATATAATACAGGAACAAATGACATACAGGTATAACAATATATAAAAGGGATCACAGTGCTATATATATATATAATACAGGAACAAATGACATACAGGTATAACAATATATAAAAGGGATCACAGTGCTATATATATATATATATATATATATATATAATACAGGAACAAATGACGTACAGGTATAACAATATATAAAAGGGATCACAGTGCTATATATATATATATATATAATACAGGAACAAATGACATACAGGTATAACAATATATAAAAGGTATCACAGTGCTATATATATATATAATACAGGAACAAATGACATACAGGTATAACAATATATAAAAGGTATCACAGTGCTATATATATATATATATATATATATATATATATATATATATATATATAATACAGGAACAAATGACGTACAGGTATAACAATATATAAAAGGGATCACAGTGCTATATATATATATATATATATATAATACAGGAACAAATGACATACAGGTATAACAATATATAAAAGGTATCACAGTGCTATATATATATATATAATACAGGAACAAATGACATACAGGTATAACAATATATAAAAGGGATCACAGTGCTATATATATATATATATAATACAAGAACAAATGACATACAGGTATAACAATATATAAAGGTATCACAGTGCTATATATATATATATAATACAGGAACAAATGACATACAGGTATAACAATATATAAAAGGTATCACAGTGCTATATATATATATATAATACAGGAACAAATGACATACAGGTATAACAATATATAAAAGGTATCACAGTGCTATATATATATATATATAATACAGGAACAAATGACATACAGGTATAACAATATATAAAAGGTATCACAGTGCTATATATATATATAATACAGGAACAAATGACATACAGGTATAACAATATATAATAGGTATCACAGTGCTATATATATATATATATACAGGAACAAATGACATACAGGTATAACAATATATAAAAGGGATCACAGTGCTATATATATATATATATAATACAGGAACAAATGACATACAGGTATAACAATATATAAAGGTATCACAGTGCTATATATATATATATAATACAGGAACAAATGACATACAGGTATAACAATATATAAAGGGATCACAGTGCTATATATATATATATATAATACAGGAACAAATGACATACAGGTATAACAATATATAAAAGGGATCACAGTGCTATATATATATATATATAATACAGGAACAAATGACATACAGGTATAACAATATATAAAAGGGATCACAGTGCTATATATATATATAATACAGGAACAAATGACATACAGGTATAACAATATATAAAAGGTATCACAGTGCTATATATATATATAATACAGGAACAAATGACATACAGGTATAACAATATATAAAAGGTATCACAGTGCTATATATATATATAATACAGGAACAAATGACATACAGGTATAACAATATATAAAAGATATCACAGTGCTATATATATATATATATATATAATACAGGAACAAATGACATACAGGTATAACAATATATAAAAGGTATCACAGTGCTATATATATATATATAATACAGGAACAAATGACATACAGGTATAACAATATATAAAAGGGATCACAGTGCTATATATATATATATATAATACAGGAACAAATGACATACAGGTATAACAATATATAAAAGGTATCACAGTGCTATATATATATATAATACAGGAACAAATGACATACAGGTATAACAATATATAAAAGGTATCACAGTGCTATATATATATATAATACAGGAACAAATGACATACAGGTATAACAATATATAAAAGGTATCACAGTGCTATATATATATATAATACAGGAACAAATGACATACAGGTATAACAATATATAAAAGGTATCACAGTGCTATATATATATATATATATAATACAGGAACAAATGACATACAGGTATAACAATATATAAAAGGGATCACAGTGCTATATATATATATAATACAGGAACAAATGACATACAGGTATAACAATATATAAAAGGTATCACAGTGCATATATATATATATATAATACAGGAACAAATGACATACAGGTATAACAATATATAAAAGGTATCACAGTGCTATATATATATATATATATATATATATATATAATACAGGAACAAATGACATACAGGTATAACAATATATAAAAGGTATCACAGTGCTATATATATATATATATATATATATATAATACAGGAACAAATGACATACAGGTATAACAATATATAAAAGGTATCACAGTGCTATATATATATATATATATATATATATAATACAGGAACAAATGACATACAGGTATAACAATATATAAAGGTATCACAGTGCTATATATATATATATACAGGAACAAATGACATACAGATATAACAATATATAAAAGGGATCACAGTGCTATATATATATATATAATACAGGAACAAATGACATACAGGTATAACAATATATAAAAGGTATCACAGTGCTATATATATATATAATACAGGAACAAATGACATACAGGTATAACAATATATAAAAGGGATCACAGTGCTATATATATATATATATATATATATATATATAATACAGGAACAAATGACGTACAGGTATAACAATATATAAAAGGGATCACAGTGCTATATATATATATATATATAATACAGGAACAAATGACATACAGGTATAACAATATATAAAAGGTATCACAGTGCTATATATATATATAATACAGGAACAAATGACATACAGGTATAACAATATATAAAAGGGATCACAGTGCTATATATATATATATATATATATATATAATACAGGAACAAATGACGTACAGGTATAACAATATATAAAAGGGATCACAGTGCTATATATATATATATATAATACAGGAACAAATGACATACAGGTATAACAATATATAAAAGGTATCACAGTGCTATATATATATATATAATACAGGAACAAATGACATACAGGTATAACAATATATAAAAGGTATCACAGTGCTATATATATATATAATACAGGAACAAATGACATACAGGTATAACAATATATAAAAGGTATCACAGTGCTATATATATATATATATATATATATATATATATATATATATATAATACAGGAACAAATGACGTACAGGTATAACAATATATAAAAGGGATCACAGTGCTATATATATATATATATATACAGGAACAAATGACATACAGGTATAACAATATATAAAAGGTATCACAATGCTATATATATATATATAATACAGGAACAAATGACATACAGGTATAACAATATATAAAAGGGATCACAGTGCTATATATATATATATATAATACAAGAACAAATGACATACAGGTATAACAATATATAAAGGTATCACAGTGCTATATATATATATATAATACAGGAACAAATGACATACAGGTATAACAATATATAAAAGGGATCACAGTGCTATATATATATATAATACAGGAACAAATGACATACAGATATAACAATATATAAAAGGTATCACAGTGCTATATATATATATATATATATATATATATATACAGGAACAAATGACATACAGGTATAACAATATATAAAAGGATATCACAGTGCTATATATATATATAATACAGGAACAAATGACATACAGGTATAACAATATATAAAGGTATCACAGTGCTATATATATATATATAATACAGGAACAAATGACATACAGGTATAACAATATATAAAAGGTATCACAGTGCTATATATATATATATAATACAGGAACAAATGACATACAGGTATAACAATATATAAAAGGGTATCACAGTGCTATATATATATATATATAATACAGGAACAAATGACATACAGGTATAACAATATATAAAGGTATCACAGTGCTATATATATATATATAATACAGGAACAAATGACATACAGGTATAACAATATATAAAAGGTATCACAGTGCTATATATATATATATATATATATATATATATATATATATACAGGAACAAATGACATACAGGTATAACAATATATAAAAGGTATCACAGTGCTATATATATATATAATACAGGAACAAATGACATACAGGTATAACAATATATAAAAGGGATCACAGTGCTATATATATATATAATACAGGAACAAATGACATACAGGTATAACAATATATAAAAGGTATCACAGTGCTATATATATATATATATATATATATATAATATAATACAGGAACAAATGACATACAGGTATAACAATATATAAAAGGTATCACAGTGCTATATATATATATAATACAGGAACAAATGACATACAGGTATAACAATATATAAAAGATATCACAGTGCTATATATATATATATATATATATATAATACAGGAACAAATGACATACAGGTATAACAATATATAAAAGGTATCACAGTGCTATATATATATATAATACAGGAACAAATGACATACAGGTATAACAATATATAAAAGGGATCACAGTGCTATATATATATATATAATACAGGAACAAATGACATACAGGTATAACAATATATAAAAGGTATCACAGTGCTATATATATATATAATACAGGAACAAATGACATACAGGTATAACAATATATAAAAGGTATCACAGTGCTATATATATATATATATATATATAATACAGGAACAAATGACATACAGGTATAACAATATATAAAAGGTATCACAGTGCTATATATATATATATAATACAGGAACAAATGACATACAGGTATAACAATATATAAAAGGTATCACAGTGCTATATATATATATATATATATATAATACAGGAACAAATGACATACAGGTATAACAATATATAAAGGTATCACAGTGCTATATATATATAATACAGGAACAAATGACATACAGGTATAACAATATATAAAAGGTATCACAGTGCTATATATATATATATACAGGAACAAATGACATACAGATATAACAATATATAAAAGGGATCACAGTGCTATATATATATATAATACAGGAACAAATGACATACAGGTATAACAATATATAAAAGATATCACAGTGCTATATATATATATATAATACAGGAACAAATGACATACAGGTATAACAATATATAAAAGATATCACAGTGCTATATATATATATATATATATATACAGGAACAAATGACATACAGGTATAACAATATATAAAAGGGATCACAGTGCTATATATATATATATAATACAGGAACAAATGACATACAGGTATAACAATATATAAAAGGTATCACAGTGCTATATATATATATATAATACAGGAACAAATGACATACAGGTATAACAATATATAAAAGGGATCACAGTGCTATATATATATATATATAATACAGGAACAAATGACATACAGATATAACAATATATAAAAGGTATCACAGTGCTATATATATAATATATATATATACAGGAACAAATGACATACAGGTATAACAATATATAAAAGATATCACAGTGCTATATATATATATATAATACAGGAACAAATGACATACAGGTATAACAATATATAAAAGGTATCACAGTGCTATATATATATATATATAATACAGGAACAAATGACATACAGGTATAACAATATATAAAAGGTATCACAGTGCTATATATATATATATAATACAGGAACAAATGACATACAGGTATAACAATATATAAAAGGGATCACAGTGCTATATATATATATAATACAGGAACAAATGACATACAGGTATAACAATATATAAAAGGTATCACAGTGCTATATATATATATATAATACAGGAACAAATGACATACAGATATAACAATATATAAAAGGTATCACAGTGCTATATATATATATATAATACAGGAACAAATGACATACAGGTATAACAATATATAAAAGGTATCACAGTGCTATATATATATATATAATACAGGAACAAATGACATACAGGTATAACAATATATAAAAGGTATCACAGTGCTATATATATATATATATAATACAGGAACAAATGACATACAGGTATAACAATATATAAAAGGGATCACAGTGCTATATATATATATATACAGGAACAAATGACATACAGGTATAACAATATATAAAAGATATCACAGTGCTATATATATATATAATACAGGAACAAATGACATACAGGTATAACAATATATAAAAGGGATCACAGTGCTATATATATATATATATAAGTATATATATATATATATATATATATATAATACAGGAACAAATGACATACAGGTATAACAATATATAAAAGGTATCACAGTGCTATATATATATATATAATACAGGAACAAATGACATACAGGTATAACAATATATAAAAGGTATCACAGTGCTATATATATATATATATATATATATATAATACAGGAACAAATGACATACAGGTATAACAATATATAAAAGGGATCACAGTGCTATATATATATATATATATAATACAGGAACAAATGACATACAGGTATAACAATATATAAAAGGGATCACAGTGCTATATATATATATAATACAGGAACAAATGACATACAGGTATAACAATATATAAAAGGTATCACAGTGCTATATATATATATATAATACAGGAACAAATGACATACAGGTATAACAATATATAAAGGTATCACAGTGCTATATATATATATATATATATATACAGGAACAAATGACATACAGGTATAACAATATATAAAAGGATCACAGTGCTATATATATATATATACAGGAACAAATGACATACAGGTATAACAATATATAAAAGGTATCACAGTGCTATATATATATATAATACAGGAACAAATGACATACAGGTATAACAATATATAAAAGGTATCACAGTGCTATATATATATATATAATACAGGAACAAATGACATACAGGTATAACAATATATAAAAGGTATCACAGTGCTATATATATATATAATACAGGAACAAATGACATACAGGTATAACAATATATAATAGGTATCACAGTGCTATATATATATATATATATACAGGAACAAATGACATACAGGTATAACAATATATAAAAGGGATCACAGTGCTATATATATATATAATACAGGAACAAATGACATACAGGTATAACAATATATAAAAGGTATCACAGTGCTATATATATATATAATACAGGAACAAATGACATACAGGTATAACAATATATAAAAGGGATCACAGTGCTATATATATATATATAATACAGGAACAAATGACATACAGGTATAACAATATATAAAAGGTATCACAGTGCTATATATATATATATAATACAGGAACAAATGACATACAGGTATAACAATATATAAAAGGTATCACAGTGCTATATATATATATATATATATATATAATACAGGAACAAATGACATACAGGTATAACAATATATAAAAGGTATCACAGTGCTATATATATATATATATAATACAGGAACAAATGACATACAGGTATAACAATATATAAAAGGTATCACAGTGCTATATATATATATAATACAGGAACAAATGACATACAGGTATAACAATATATAATAGGTATCACAGTGCTATATATATATATATATACAGGAACAAATGACATACAGGTATAACAATATATAAAAGGGATCACAGTGCTATATATATATATAATACAGGAACAAATGACATACAGGTATAACAATATATAAAAGGGATCACAGTGCTATATATATATATAATACAGGAACAAATGACATACAGGTATAACAATATATAAAAGGTATCACAGTGCTATATATATATATATAATACAGAAACAAATGACATACAGGTATAACAATATATAAAAGGTATCACAGTGCTATATATATATATATATATAATATATATATATATTACAGGAACAAATGACATACAGGTATAACAATATATAAAAGGGATCACAGTGCTATATATATATATATATATAATACAGGAACAAATGACATACAGGTATAACAATATATAAAGGTATCACAGTGCTATATATATATATATAATACAGGAACAAATGACATACAGGTATAACAATATATAAAAGGTATCACAGTGCTATATATATATATATATAATACAGGAACAAATGACATACAGGTATAACAATATATAAAAGGTATCACAGTGCTATATATATATATATAATACAGGAACAAATGACGTACAGGTATAACAATATATAAAAGGTATCACAGTGCTATATATATATATATAATACAGGAACAAATGACATACAGGTATAACAATATATAAAAGGTATCACAGTGCTATATATATATATAATACAGGAACAAATGACATACAGGTATAACAATATATAAAAGGTATCACAGTGCTATATATATATATAATACAGGAACAAATGACATACAGGTATAACAATATATAAAAGGTATCACAGTGCTATATATATATATATAATACAGGAACAAATGACATACAGGTATAACAATATATAAAAGGTATCACAGTGCTATATATATATATAATACAGGAACAAATGACATACAGGTATAACAATATATAAAAGGTATCACAGTGCTATATATATATATATATAATACAGGAACAAATGACATACAGGTATAACAATATATAAAAGGTATCACAGTGCTATATATATATATAATACAGGAACAAATGACATACAGGTATAACAATATATAATAGGTATCACAGTGCTATATATATATATATAATACAGGAACAAATGACATACAGGTATAACAATATATAAAAGGGATCACAGTGCTATATATATATATAATACAGGAACAAATGACATACAGGTATAACAATATATAAAAGGGATCACAGTGCTATATATATATATAATACAGGAACAAATGACATACAGGTATAACAATATATAAAGGTATCACAGTGCTATATATATATATATAATACAGGAAACAAATGACATACAGGTATAACAATATATAAAAGGTATCACAGTGCTATATATATATATAATACAGGAACAAATGACATACAGGTATAACAATATATAAAAGGGATCACAGTGCTATATATATATATATAATACAGGAACAAATGACATACAGGTATAACAATATATAAAAGGTATCACAGTGCTATATATATATATATATAATACAGGAACAAATGACATACAGGTATAACAATATATAAAAGGGATCACAGTGCTATATATATATATATAATACAGGAACAAATGACATACAGGTATAACAATATATAAAAGGTATCACAGTGCTATATATATATATATAATACAGGAACAAATGACATACAGGTATAACAATATATAAAAGGTATCACAGTGCTATATATATATATATAATACAGGAACAAATGACATACAGGTATAACAATATATAAAAGGTATCACAGTGCTATATATATATATATATACAGGAACAAATGACATACAGGTATAACAATATATAAAAGGGATCACAGTGCTATATATATATATATAATACAGGAACAAATGACATACAGGTATAACAATATATAAAAGGTATCACAGTGCTATATATATATATATATATATATACAGGAACAAATGACATACAGGTATAACAATATATAAAAGGGATCACAGTGCTATATATATATATATAATACAGGAACAAATGACATACAGGTATAACAATATATAAAAGGTATCACAGTGCTATATATATATATATATATATATATATATATATACAGGAACAAATGACATACAGGTATAACAATATATAAAAGGTATCACAGTGCTATATATATATATATATATATACAGGAACAAATGACATACAGGTATAACAATATATAAAAGGTATCACAGTGCTATATATATATATATATATAATACAGGAACAAATGACATACAGGTATAACAATATATAAAAGGTATCACAGTGCTATATATATATATATATATATAATACAGGAACAAATGACATACAGGTATAACAATATATAAAAGGTATCACAGTGCTATATATATATATAATACAGGAACAAATGACATACAGGTATAACAATATATAAAAGGGATCACAGTGCTATATATATATATATAATACAGGAACAAATGACATACAGGTATAACAATATATAAAAGGTATCACAGTGCTATATATATATATATAATACAGGAACAAATGACATACAGGTATAACAATATATAAAAGGTATCACAGTGCTATATATATATATATACAGGAACAAATGACATACAGATATAACAATATATAAAAGGGATCACAGTGCTATATATATATATATACAGGAACAAATGACATACAGATATAACAATATATAAAAGGGATCACAGTGCTATATATATATATATATATATAATACAGGAACAAATGACATACAGGTATAACAATATATAAAAGGTATCACAGTGCTATATATATATATATATAATACAGGAACAAATGACATACAGGTATAACAATATATAAAAGGTATCACAGTGCTATATATATATATATAATACAGGAACAAATGACATACAGGTATAACAATATATAAAAGGTATCACAGTGCTATATATATATAATACAGGAACAAATGACATACAGGTATAACAATATATAAAAGGTATCACAGTGCTATATATATATATATAATACAGGAACAAATGACATACAGGTATAACAATATATAAAAGGTATCACAGTGCTATATATATATATATATATAATACAGGAACAAATGACATACAGGTATAACAATATATAAAAGGGATCACAGTGCTATATATATATATATATAATACAGGAACAAATGACATACAGGTATAACAATATATAAAAGGGATCACAGTGCTATATATATATATATAATTACAGGAACAAATGACATACAGGTATAACAATATATAAAAGGGATCACAGTGCTATATATAT